>NW_027532825.1:9170504-9200984 GCF_008692635.1 Crocuta crocuta
GCGTGCCCCCTGCCGGCGTTACTGCGCGGGGAGCGCGCGGGGCAAACGCGGGGCGCACGGCGACGGGGCTCCGGAGTCCCCGCCTTCTCGCTCCCGCCCCGGCCGGGGAGACGCAACGCTTTCAAGGGTCGCTTCCCGTTGGGAGAGTTCAGCCCGTTTACTTCTTCTGCAAATGCCCCACCGACGGCGTCGCGGGCACCTGCTACTGGAGACGTGTTAGTTTCAAGTTTTACAGGTTTGTTTTTGTTTTTGTTTTTTTGTTTTGTTTTTTAATTTCAAGAGGGTACATGATTCTCAGCTTTGCAGAGACAAAAACCCGAGCCGGAATACTTTGCCTGCTGATCAGACACTGTACCCTGTACCCCACCCCCAAACTGGAAGGCTTCCCGCAGGCTACTGCGAAGTCTACACTGGTGACTGGGCACGTGAGCCCCTCAAAACCAGTCCAGGGACTGAGAGAATGAAAGCATCTTTTCAACATTTCCTTGTTATTTCAAGAGTAAGAGTTGGTGCGCCCAGCTGCTTCACCCCGAGCACCCTAAATTTGTTCTCATATGTCCATCTAGCACTGAACGACTTCTGCAGCAGGAAGACAGTCTGGCCAAAGAATGATCTAGAGAAAATTCCTGCGCCAGTTTTACTTCCTTCTTTGCCTGAATCTCAGTCTAAAAGCTTTCCAACAAGCCTACAAATAAATAATAAGGTTCGATGTTGAATCCATTGGCCTTGGCTGAAATGTCTTCCGGCTTGTCCCCTACCTAGACTTAGTCAAGATTTTCCACAGTAATAACTCATGTTTGTCACATCAAACTAGTTCCTGTTTTTAAAGAAATGCTCCTTAAAAAAAAAATCTGGTGGTTCCGCGAAGCGACATACTGCACACCTGCATATACACAACAAATATGTTCTTGAGAAATCTGTGTACGTTGATTCGTATATTGAGGACCCCTAGAGAACTTGGTAAGAAAATCAAGCAGTGACTATTTTTGTAAATTTCAGAGTCACTTTGTTAAATTTATGGAACACAGGCACTAGTACTGTGCCAATATGTAGGACTCAGGGAGCTAGTTCCTGCCTTTAAGGAGTTCATCATCTACTTATGTAGATAAGATTAACTCATAAGAAACAATCGGGTTTGGGGGTAATTCTAGAGTCCTGCGAGTGGCAGACCAGAATGGCCCAGAGAATCAGGACACAGAGTCTCTAGGTTAGAGAAGCCAGGGCAGTGCTCACGGAGGGTGAAGAAGGCGGGCAAGGAAGGTTTAAGAGAGCGAAACGAAGGAGGAAGAGAGGATATTACAGGCTGGAATGTGAGAAACCCCCAGATGACACGGCATGGCGTAGGTGACATTTCTGAGGGACAACGTGGAGAATGGACTGCTTGGTACAGAGGCTTTGGGAAGTTCTGAACGACTTTAGACCTTAGAGAAGGTGGAGAACCTGTCTTTTGAAAGTGATGGAAAGATGGATCGCGTCCAATTAGCCTCTGGTGTAAGTCAGATTTTAAATATATAATTGGATTTGCTTATTTTTATTTTTATTTCTTTTTTAAAAATCAGATTTGTTCAACGCTTTTTTAAAAAAAAATTATTTATGAGAGAGAGAGAGACAGCGTGAGCAGGGGAGGGTCAGAGAGAGAGGGAGATACAGAATCTGAAACAGGCCCCAGGCTCTGAGCTGTCAGCACAGAGCCCAACATGGGGCTTGAAACCACGAACCGTGAGATCATGACCTGAGCTGAAGTTGCCCGCTTAACCGACTGAGCCACCCAGGCGCCCCAAAATCAGATTTGTTTAAAGCAAGGCATGCCTGTACTGCCGAAATGGTAGCTTGACGGCTCTCAGGGGCGCCAAATACCCATCTTTGCTCTCAGATTCCATGTACAGCCTCCATATTGGACCAGTTGGGGCGCCAAGTCCTCACTGGATTGGTGAATTACTCTAGGTCTGTTCAGACCCTCAGCCCAATGTGTGCCCGGCCTTGCATGTTAAGCCCAGAGTGCTCTGAGACTCCAAAGGTAGAGATGGTGCCTATGAAAGACGGCTGGAAAATACCTTGTCAACAGGAACTCTCTGAACCTTCTGCCCAATTTTGCTGCAAACCTAAAAATGCTCTAAAAAATTAAGTCTCTCTAGAAAAAAATACCCAGTCATCCCATTTATTGGAACTTTAAGGGAATGGTCTGGCTTCGCCACCCGCCCACTCCAACTGTACAAAATCACCTTTTATTGACACTGGGAGCCCAGCTCAATTCTGACCTCCCAGGGTCTTCTCCAATCTGGAAGGTCCTGGGGGAGTGGGATTTGATCTCTCAAATGGAGTTTGAGATTTGGGGAGTCTGATTGCATCTGGCCTCCTGCCCGATTCAAATCAGGCCTGTCCTGATTTCTTTCAGGTGGGGGCACACGTGTCAGTGCCTATTTTCATGGTTGACTTCAATACCATACTGTTTTATTTTGGTTAGAAAAGCATTTCTCTAAATCAGCATTTAGAAGAAGCAGGATAGACTGGGGAATATTGGCAGACAGATATTGGCAGATGGGAAGGTGCAGCAGACCCTAACGTGCTAATGAGAGACGGCTCCAAATGTGTCTTCGTCCCTTTATGTTGCCATGTTCACATTGCTTGCCTGTTTCCTTCTCATAACCTGCAGCTTGTCTGGAAAGGCATTAAATTAACTCCGCAAAACCTCTTCGAGGTTTTTACATAAACTAATTTGGCATCTGCAAGCAAAAAATGATGGATAATAAATGATGCCCAGGTATTTGCTGGGCGCCAAGAAGCGCATGAAGGGTTATACGAGAATGCAACTCTGGTCTAAAGAATAGCAAAGCCACCTACATAACACTGTGTAAGACAAAGGTTAAAAAAAAAAGGCGGTAAAGCATGAAGCCTCTAAAACAGCTCATTGTATAAAGCATACTGAGATACACACACAGGATAGGAAGGTTCAAAGACATTTAACAGTAGAGAATGTTTGTGGATTAAATGATAATTGTTAGGGGTGAAACTCTGACCCGAGACATGGAAGATTAAAGGTTGTTATTTTCTGGGGCGCCTGGGTGGCTCAGTCAGTTAAGCATCCTTTGGCTCAGGTCATGATCTCACTGTTTGTGAGCTTCAGCCCTGCATGGGGCTCTGTGCTGAGAGCTCAGAGCCTGGAGCCTGCTTCGGATTTTCAGATTCTGTGTCTCCCTCTCTCTCTGCCCCTCCCCTGCTGTTCTCTCTCTCTCTCTCTCTCTCTCTCTGTCTCTCAAAAGTAAAGATTTAAAAAAACGATTCTTACTTTTTCCCCTGGTGTTTACATCCTTTTATAATGGTTTCTTCCCTGTCTGTTTACTGTACACTACATAGACCAATGGTGAATGTAAAATTTAACTACAATACCTGTCACTATGAAAGAACAAAAGAGATGCACAGAAATTTACATTAGGGCATTTAACATTTTATTTTAAACTTACAATTTAGAAAAAGAAACACAAAACGAAATTCCAGCCAACTCTGAATTTCCTAGAGAGAACACTATGGCAAAACCAGTGGCTTGAACCTCCCAAATAAATAATTTAATATAACAAAGGAGTAGCCAGGAATCTTTCATTTCTCCATTTGTTCAGTTTCTATATATCAAGTGTAAATTTAAAAAAAAATTTTCTCTTTTTCAATCTGTGTTAGAGGTTTCCTCAGGAAAGCGCACACATAAAAGCACACATAATAAGACTACTTCCCAGGCAGGGACATGGAAAAGTGTAAGCATCAGGCACATGTGCATATGAAGGGCAAGTCCATGAGAGATTCTGAAGAAATACAGATGTGTCTTATGCCTCCAAGGTATTTGAAACACCTCAGGATCACAGAAAGCAAAATGGCACTCGTATACTAAAAGAAGTGTTAACTTTTGTTAACACAAAGTATAACATCACCCTAATATAATCTCTCTGGTGGAGGGGTCTCAACGTCAGCATGCCCTGGCACTTTTCAGGCTCAGGCACATGTGGGCATGGCTGGCACATTGGCCATTTGGGTTTGATAGTCTGTTGGGAAGGGGGACAAATTACTTACTTACTTACTTACTTGCTTACATATCTCTGGGCACATCTGGGAACTGGAGTAGCCTCATAGAAATTCATTGACAGAGGGTAAAGGACACAGTCCAAGGAGAAGGAGCCAGGTGGGGGCCGCTCACTGAAAGGGCTCCAGAATCCTGGGGCGTCTGGGTGGCTCAGTCGGTTAAGCAGGTTAAGCATCTGACTTCTGCTCAGGTCATGATCTCACGGTTCCTGGGTTCGAGCCCCATGTTGGGCTGTGTGCTGACAGCTCAGAGCCTGGAGCCTGCTTCAGATTCTGTGTCTCCCTCTCTCTCTGCCCCTCCCCTGCTCGTGCTCTGTCTCTCTCTCTCTCAAAAATAAATAAATGTTTAAAAAAATTTGAAAACAGAAAGTGTCCCAGGATCCTGAGAAAAGCATAATGATAATGGCTATTCAAATTCATCCTTAGCTCCATTCCCTGGTGCAAGCCTGGTCCTAGAGAGAGAGAAAGGGCACCAAGTAAAAACAAAGAGGGCAACGTATGAGGCTAAGTGCAAGAAGCCAGATGCCAAAGGCCATATACTGTATAATTCCATTTATATGAAATGTGCAGAATAGGTGAATCCACTGACACAGAAAGCACATTCGTGGCTGCCCGGGGCTGGGGAGGAAACTGCTGGCGGTATGGGTTTTCTGGGAAGTATGTTGAAAAAGTTCGAGAAGTAGATAGTGGTGGTGGTTAGACATCGCAAATGTACTTAACGCCACTGAATTGTACACCTTAAAATGGTTCAAATGACAAAGTTTATGCTATGTGTATTTTACTACAATCATAATCATACTCATAATAGCAGCTGTTTCTCCATATGCACACACTGGGGGCCAAACTATACTGTCTTGGGATGCCACAGGGGAGGAGGGCAAGCCGTCTCCACTCTGCATGGCTTCTCAGTTTTGAGGGCTCAGGCCAGCCACCAGCGAGGGTTGTGCCTGGTGAAACAGACGGTGAGACACGGGCAGGGCCACAGACCCGGCCGGGCAGCCCAGAGAGGAAAACGCCAAGCCCACCGGACGGGCATGGGTCTGACAGCGCAGAACAACGGACTGCTATCACAGTGAGCCACGGACTTGCTCCTGAGCTTTCGCGAGACCCTCCTCCGGAAATGCCAGAGAGAAGTATGCTTCCAAGTGGAAGGTGGACATTCTGCATGAGCAGATGGAAAACAGTGATGCAGTTTGGGTTCAAAATAAGACGGTGCTTCATAGTTTGGAAAGTCATTTATGACGAATGATGTAGCTTTCCAAGACAACCATGTGGACAGATGAGATCACTGACATGTTGCACATCTTGAACTTGGGCTCAGAAGTTCACACAGCTTGACTTTTCCAAGTTCACCTAGCAGGTGAGTGCTAGGGATGACACAGACTTAGGTGTGCCTCTTCCAAGCCCTGAACATAAGAGAATTGGTTGTGTGGATGGACCAATCTAGTTCCTCCTGAGGGCTGGAACAGTGATAACTGCTCACTCATACAGGGATGCCCTCTGAGGCTTTGCTCTTGAGAAGAGGTGGCCCAGGCACCTGGGCAAAGAAGCTAATTTGGAAGTGTCTGCTCAGTGATGAATCGTTCAGCTCCTGGGAAAGTATGTACGGTTGTACCTCTGTCCTGCTGCAGGCAAAACCTTTTTGAAAGCCTGCTGATATGAAATGTAAAGGTGCGTCTGAGGATAAAGATGCTAATTTGAGTGCGAGACATGGGTTGTTATAAAGAAGAGAGACACAGGGTTGCAGGAAGGGAGGTTTGAAATCTGAGCAGAATGGAGGTGAGGAAGGGCCACACGGCAATTTATTTGTGTCACAAGTTTGCCATCATGGTAAGAGAATGAGTCGTCTACACGGAGACATCAGGCAGAGGCCATACTGGGGTCAGCTTGGGGACATTTTAAGGAAAGTATCTGAGTAGGGGATTCGCTTACATTGTCCGTAGAACTCTGTGACACCCTTGCCTCTAGAGCACTTTTTGTGACTGCAAAGAGCTCTCTCTCTAGATCGACTTGTCCTTAATTGGGAACAGTGACTCCCAAATCTGTTCAGTCTTACAAATCACTGGGCTTGTGGGCCACCAAACTAACTAACTAACTAACTAACTAACTAACTAACTAACTAACTAACTCATGCTTCCTGATGTAGCCTTGCTTTCCTAATGCCCTGTCTATCTATCTATTTTGAAAGAGAGACAGGGAGAGCAAGCAGGGGAGAGGCACAGAGAGAGAATCATAAGCAGGCTCCACACTATCATCATGGAGCCTGAGGTGGGGCTCAAACTCATGAACCATGAGATCGTGAGCTGAGCCAAAACCAAGAGTCAGATGCTTCACCTAGTGAGCCACCCAGACACCCCTCCAATGCTGTCTTTATTGTTCACTTGTGTTGTCCACTAAAATCCCCAGGAGAAGAAAAAAGAATGGAGTCTAGAACAACCCAACCAGAGGAATTTGAGTTGGTAAAACTGGATGTCTGCTTTCCCCTTGTACCCCAAGGAATAACACCCAGGATGGCTGAAGCAAGTGTGCAGATCAGGAACCCTTTGGTTCCCTCATTAAGGGCATTTCCAGCCTGCATTTCCTGTCCTGGTGGACAGGAGCTTTGCAAAGTGGATGGGAAAAACAGTGTGTCCAGCACAGACGACTTTGGAAAACCTGCAGAAGGTGAGAACTTTGGGGGAAATTTGTCTTTATTTTCGGCAACGGTGTTAAAAGGAAGCAAAATCTGTCCACCTCAAACATTATGATGTGTAACCACCTCACATATGGCCATGGTTACCAGCTCCAGAAACATCTTTAATCTGTCGTTTGCTTCTCTTGCATGTAAGGCAGATTTCTCAGGATCTGTTGGGGTGTCGGGAGAAAACAAAGAGAAAACATTCTCCTGGCTAAGAATCCCTACAAATGACTGGGTATCGCTGAACCACCAGCCTGTTTTTACCCACTTACAAGGCTTGTTTTTGCCCACTCTGTCTATCTCAAATTGTGGGCAGAATCACTTGGGGGCTTGTTAGAAAAGTGGATTCCAGAGGGTAGGACAAAATCTGCATTCTAAAGCATCACCCAAGGGGTCAGGAGCCGTTGTCCTTGGGGCTCCTAGCAACCCCGACAGGAGGGGGGGTGGCTCTTCCCTTGGCCTTCAACTGAGGCACCTTGCTCGTCCATCTCCATAACTTTAAGAATTTTTTTTTCTGAAAAATGAATCCGTTCTTCCACTAAAAAAGAGATATTAAAACAAAATCGCTATTTGGAAACACACACACACACACACACACACACACAGGAAAGAGACACCTGGGAATCTTTCAGTATTATTAACACACTCTTTTAGATATGAGGACAATTTGCCACCCATTACTGCATTTGTTGACATTTTGGGGAGCACTCTTGTTGGAGTGTTTTAACAAGTATTAAGAGTGAGACATAATGTTAGCTTTTAGACGCCCCATTAAACAAGCAAGAAGAAAAGCAAAGGAGTGCCCATGGGAAAGCAGACACGGGGGAAGCCATGGGAGGAGGCACCCCAAAGGCCGAGGACTCAGAGGTGGCAAGGCCGGCTGGACGTCCCAGTGGGATTTGCTGAGGCCCTACTGTGCACGGCTGTTATCCCTCTATCTCCTCCTGCAGAACAGTCCACAGCTGGCCAACCTACACTCTCCAGAAAAATCATGAGAAGCCTCTCCTCTAAAGAAATCGAAGAACTTGTCTGGGGAAGAATTAGGATTTCCAACGCGGATGTGGGCACCACAAAGCAAAGTCCTCTGTTATG
This sequence comes from Crocuta crocuta, assembly GCF_008692635.1. Classification (NCBI taxonomy): domain Eukaryota; kingdom Metazoa; phylum Chordata; class Mammalia; order Carnivora; family Hyaenidae; genus Crocuta; species Crocuta crocuta. The sequence goes on from NW_027532825.1 coordinate 9,178,342, forward strand.
TGTTCTAAAAAAGCCAGTCAGGTTTATCTATACGATGGAATACTCCATGGCAATGAGAACAATGAAATCTGGCCTGTGTAGCAACATGGATGGACCTTGAGGGTGTTATGCTGAGCGAAATAAGTCAGGCAGAGAAGGACAGATACCATACATTTGCACGTATAGGAGGATGAGGAGGAACTTAACGGAGGATCATGGGGGAGAAGAAGGGGGGAAATGGTGGGGAGAGGGAGGGAGGCAAACCATGAGAGACTCTTGAATGCTGACAAAAACTGAGGACTGATGGATGTGGGGGGGAGGGGGGACGGGCATGGAGGAGGACACTCGTGGGGATGAGCACTGGGTGTTATGTGGAAACTAATTTGACAATAAACTATTTGGAAAAAAAAAAAAAAAGCTAGTCAGTTCCCAATTTCACCCCAATATGCTGAGCTCTTAATAACCTTCCAAGCCCTTAGGAAGTCATTCCAGCTTCCTGCCATGTGCCAACCTGCTGAAAGAAAAGAGGCTTACATCCCAGTACTTCCCCCGCGGAACTGCAGGACACCCAAGGTAAAGATTTTTGGACAACTTAAAAGATTTCAGAGACCATCAGATGAGAGGCCATCTACAAAGCAGTATAAATCAAACTGGTGTCAGACTTCCTGTTAGCAAAACTATGTGGCTAAAATCAGAGCAATGCCTTCAAGTTCTGGAAGATGACTCCCAGTCAAGAGTTCTGTTGCTGGCTAACTTTTCTGTCAACCCCAAGAGCAGGGTATGACCTTTTTTTTTTAAAAATGTTTTATTTATTTCTAGGAGAGAGAGAGAGACACCGTGAGCAGGGGAGGGTCAGAGAGAGAGGGAGTCACAGACTCTGAACCAGGCTCCAGGCTCTGAGCCGGCAGTCAGCACAGAGCCCGACGCGGGGCTCGAACCCACGAACCGCGAGATCATGACCCAAGCGAAAGTCGGACGCTTAACCGACTAAGCCACCCAGGTGCCCCTGACCCATTTTGGAACTTGCTGAAACTTATACGTCTCATCCTTCCACACCTTTTCTTAGGAAATTGAATAGGTGCTTCAGCATAATAAGGTGGTAAGCCAAGAAAGAGGAAGATTCAGGATCCGGGAAGCAGGATGTGACATGCAGGTGAGCAGTACCAGGGAGCTCCACTATGACGATGTCTGGAAGTTCTAGAAAGTACCAGTGCTTAGGGGAACTATCTCCTGAAAAAAAGAAGATTCCACAGAAGTGAGAGGATATTTGAGATCTTGGAAGAATTTTAAAATAATGAAAAAAAGAAAGGAAACTAGAAACTCTAGCAAAACCAGAAGCTGTCTGGGAAAGCCACAGTCAAGAAATGAAGCAGTTGTTCCAAATTGGCACCAGAAGTCGCTGGGCTCCAAGAAGAAAACCAGAACAGATTCAGTGCTGTAGAAAAATAAGAAGCTCTAAGATGGTAGCCACTTTGTAAAGAAGGTATACATTTCTTCTCACAATAAAAAAGATGGGCGATAGATACTTCAGGCAAAACAAACAAAACATAATATAAGGACAAGCTATGATTTTTAAAAAAAATAAACAGTAAAAGAAAGAGACACCATGACCCAGCTGTGCAATGAGACAGGGCATGATTTTGAGCACTTGCTGAAGTGTGGAAGGAGAAGCTATCCGAATATTTTCTTTGAGTGTCACTAAAATCCATACTAGAAGGACCTGTGATCACAGCATACTTCTTGGCTCTGCAGGAAATAGTAAGGTAGTCATATTAAGGTTAAGAGTGTTTACTGGCTTTCATTTTTGGAACAGCCTGTAAATAAGGCATGACAGATTTAAGGAGAACATAAATGCTACTAAAATCCTTGACAATGCGGAAGTGAAAGTTAGCTGGAAGGGAGGAGGAGAAGTGAGAACCAGAGCGTTCAGTGGGGAATCAAGAGATCCCTCCATAGGTGACCGAACAATGGGATTTGAAGATGCTTTTTAAAGTTACGAAGGTGGGGCTCCTGGGTGGCTCAGTCGTTAAGTATCCAACTCTTGATTTCGGCTCAGGTAATGGTCTCACGGTTTGAGGGATCAAGCCCCGTGTCAGGCTCTGTACTGATAATGCAGAGCCTGCCTGGTATCTTGGTATCCTCTCTCTCTCTCTCTCCTGCTCATGCTCTCTCTCTCTGTTTGTCTCTAAATAAATAAACTTTAAAAAATAAAGTTACAAAAGTAACTAAAACTACCAGTCTACTTCCATCAAGAGAAGGGAGGAAGAGAAAGTAGGAGATGTTATAAGTGAGCTAAACTCTCATATGCCATAGCAGGAAATAAACAAGTGAGACATCCGGCCAATAAGTCAAAAGACAGAAGTAGATGGAAAGTATTCAGAAACACAGAGATAAACCCATTAGACCTGAAACCAGAAATGGTTAAATGTGATGGCCGTGGGGGAGTGATCCTGAGCGTGGGGAGGGGTACGGCTGAGATCCACACGTACTCAGCACCCCTCTGTACCCAAGTGATTTTTAACCGCATGCATGTGTTACCCTGGCAAATGTGTTTAGAAAACCAGCTTCAGCATTGTGGCTGCGTCTTGTCGGACAACAGTGAATCCTTAGGTGCCAGGCACTGTCCTAGACCCTTTCATTTCCTGGTCATTTCGCATCAGCCCGCCCAGTCAGTCTCCTCCAGTGGGTTTTCCCCAAATGTAGCGCCTGAACCAAGGACTCAAGTGCCAGTGATTTATAAAGGAAGGGCCTCCAGGAGAACTCAGGAAGGCAGTAAGGAAAACGCGACAGGGAAGGGTGAGAAGCAAAGCAGGGCTGAGATTTCAGGGGAACCCCCCACGCCCACCCGTCTTACCCTCTCCTCAGGGGCTCTGAAGCATGAACTGCACCTCAGAGTCTGTCCTGTACTGAAGCTCTTCTCTTCTTCCTGCACCAGTCAGTCGTCAGCTCCAGGGGTCCAGGAGCTTTTTATTCTCTATAAGGGGAAGGGACTTCGGTGCGCAGGAGTCAGAGAACTTCCTAAGACCCACAGTACAGTATTTAATAATTACTATCAGAGGTGATTATACTATGTAGCAGGCCCAGTAAGGTGCTCTGAAATGCCCTCAGAGTGATAAGATATGAATTTCCATGGAGCTTGTCTATAATGGTTTGGTCAAAACACAATCATATCAGGTACCCTTGACTATCTCTCTATATAGACAAGGATCTATCTATCAATTGATCGCTATCTATCTATTTATCTATCTATTATAATATTCACCTATATCGGCACTTATACCACCATATCTATATATAATCCCATTCTTAGTTATATAATATATATCATTTGTCTATCTATCTACTTATCTATCTATCTACCTATCTATCTATCAGTATCTACATCAAGCTAAATTAAAGAGACAGGTGGTCCCCAGGCTCTAAGACTTTGGTCAATGAATTACTAAACAAAATGCTGGTGATACAGGATTGAACAAAACAGCAATGGTGGCTGCTCTCATAGTGCTTAGAGTTTAGTTCCATTGAAGGCCTTGAAGTGGTGAAAGTTTTAGCACAGTGATAGAATGTAACTATTCGTCAGAGACATGTTAGTTATTACTGGAAGCACAGAAAGATGCATTTCAGAAACCAATTCTGGGGTTGGAATGATGTTCTGAGGCCATGATCGATCTGGTCCAAGTGGCAGCTATATCTCATTGTGCAAATATTTGTAGCCATATTATCTTTGAATAATTGTCATGCCTAATTCTGTATTCACACTTATTCTGCCAAGATTAGAATTTTCATGGTTTTGTCTTTCTATAAGCGGAGAAATTGTCAGCCAAAGAACAATTGTATCAGGTCCCCTTGACAATTATATTTCTCTTTGTAAATTAAAACAGACATTCTGGTTTTATAAATCTGTCTCTTTGGGTGTGAGTCAGTATAGTGATATTTGGATCCATTCTGGGACACTAATTAGATTGAGCTTCTTGAGCTCCCTAGGCTGGAGGGAATAGAAGTTTCCATGGGCTCCACTGATAATATCAATTGTGGCATGAACCTTCGTTTGAAAAGTCCACAACAGACATTTGTTTCTCCTAGTCAGAAGTGTTCCAAGGATTATCCCACAGGATGCTAGCCCCGTGAAAAAGAAGTGTTCCATGATCAAATGATTTGGGAGACACTCTATGTTATATTCTATTTTTGCAAGCCCACAGTGAGTATTAGAATATTGATAAATTAGAATTTTGGCATTTAAGAAACCTGATTAGCATTTTAATCCAACACTCACATTTGACCTTGGAACCCCATCATTTGGGTTCTCTCCCCTCAAACTTATGCACATATGTGCAACTAAAACTGTGAGGGGCCCATTTAAAAGTAACCTAAAGGTATCTCTCTCTGTTGCAGTCAAATGTGATGATTTTATAGATGAAGAAATTATATGTAAACAAAAAATACGCATATATACAATTGTATATATATATATCATGTACATGTATACAATATGTATATACAGTGTACAAACATAATATATAAAATATATAATGTACATATATAATGTGCATATATATGACATATATACACACAATGTACATGTACACAATGTATTTATACACACACCCACCATTTATATATACTATGTACCTATATACACAATACACATATATATAATGTATGTGCACATACATACTTGCATATATAATTATGTATATGTGATGTATATGTTTATATATCAGGGTCTCTGCAGGAAATAATGAACTATTTTAAATGAAGGGGAACCTGGATGGGTCAGTCAGTTAAGCATCCAACTGTTGATTTCAGCTCAGGTCATGATCTCATAGTTCATGAATTCAAGCCCCTTGTTGGGCTCTACGCTGAAGGTGTAGAGCCTGCTTGGGATTCTCTCTCTCCCTCTCTCTCTGCCCTTCCCCTGCTCATGTTCTCTTTCTCTCTCTCTCTCGATCTCAAAAAATAAAATGTATAAACTTAAAAAAAAACTAAGCACAATAAAATTATTTTTTGAGATATAATTGACATACAACGTATTAGTTTTAGGTGTACAACATTATGATATGAATATGTATATATTGTGGAACGCCTGGGTGGCTCAGTCAGTTAAGCATCTGACTTCAGCTCAGGTCATGATCTCACCGTTCCTGAGTTCGAGTCCCACATCGGGCTCTGTGCTGACGGCTCAGACCCTGGAGCCTGTTTTGGATTCTGTGTCTCCCTCTCTGTCTCTGCCCCTCCTCCACTCGTGCTCTGTCTCTCTCTCAAAAATAAACATTAAAAATTTGCATATGTATATATTGTGAAATGATTATCACAACAAATTTCAGTTAACATCCATCATCTCATATAGTTACAATTGTTTTTTCCTTTCAAGATGAGAACTTTTAAGACCTTCTTTCTTAGCAACTTCAAAATACGCAATATAGTATTGTTAACTATAGTCACTATGCTGTACGTTACATCCCCAGAACTTGTATAACTTATAACTGGAGGCTGGTACTTTTTGATCCTCTTCACCCATTTCTTCCTTTCCAAACCCCACTCCTTTGCCAATCACCTATCTGGTCTCTGTGTCTATGAGCTCAAGTTTTTTAAAGATTCCACATATAAGAGAAATCATACAGTATTTGTCTTTCTGTCTGTCTTTTTTTACTTAATACAATGCCCTTAAGATCTATTCATGTTGTTGTAAATAACAGGATTTCCTTATTTCTCATGGCTGAATAAATATTGCATGGTGTATGTATATGTATACATATGTGTATATATATGTACATATATATATCACATTTTCTTTTATCCATGTATCTGTCAGTGGACACTCTAATAAGGCTACTTATTAGATTGGATACTCTGTAATCCAAGTTTATCAAGTGTTGTGAAACCCAGTTAATTCAGGCTGAAGACAAGCTTAAAAAGAGTGTAATAAACATCTTTGATTAAAAAATGGAAACAGGTGTTAAGGGGGTCAATGCATCTGAACTTATTAACAAATGCAGGTTTTTTAAATATATTTTTTAACGTTTATTTTTGAGAGAGAGAGCACAAACTGGGGAGGTGAAGAGAGAGGCAGAGAGAATCCCAAGAATCTGACAGTGCAGAGATGGATGTGGGGCTCAAACCCACAAACCATGAGATCACGACCTGAGCCGAAGAAGTCAGATGCTTAACCAACTGAGCCACCCACGCACCCCAACAAACATAGTTGTTGTTGTTGTTGTTTTTAAAGGCAAAGCCGTTCAAGTGGCCTAGAAAGAAATACAAAGGAGTGGGCACCTGGGCGACTCAGTCGGGTAAGCGTCCAACTCTTAGTTTCAGTTCAGGTCCTGATGTCACAGTTTTGTGAGTTTGAGGCCTGCACTGGGGTCTGAGCTGATAGTGGGGAGTCTGCTTGGGATTCTCGCTCCCTCTCTGCCCTTCCCCCACTTATGCTGTCTCTGTCTCTCGCAAAATAGATAAATAAGCTTAAAGAGAAATACAAAGGGGAAAGGGAAAACAAATATAAACAAATTTCCTGAAAGGTGCAGAGGGAGACGGAGAGCTGGAACTTTCTATGGTGAGTTAGGATAACCTGGAGCCTAGCTGGACTCTCCCAAGCCCCAGAAAAGCATCAGTGTGATGGACTGTCAGCTGTTGAGGATCCTGAGGTGCATATCCTGTGCTTCAAATAAGTATACAGCATGAGTAAAAGATGAAAATACAGTTCTGTCAACATTAAGCCTTTTAAAAAATAAGATCTTCATAATAAGATTTTTTTTTTTATTTCTAGGAGAGAGAGAGAGACAGCGTGAGCAGGGGAGGGTCAGAGAGAGAGGGAGTCACAGACTGAAACAGGCTCCAGGCTCTGAGCTGGCAGTCAGCACAGAGCCCGACGCGGGGCTCGAACCCACGAACCGCGAGATCATGACCTAAGTGAAAGTCAGACGCTTAACCGACTAAGCCACCCAGGCGCCCCCATAATAAGATTTAAATAACTCCCTCCTGTTCCTATCAGATTTGTAAGTCTTCTTCAGGTGTTAATAGCATATCAGACAGGAACTCCTAGGATTTGAATGTACATTTTGACTTGGTTCCCGCGGATAGATTCCTCACGCTCCTTGATTTTGCTTGACTGATTTTTCCATAACCTGCAGGGATTCATAGGCTCTCTGTGGCCACATTCGTTCTTGATTTGAAATCTATTTGTTCAACAGATGGGACCAAATTTATTCATCAGCAAATCCTAACCCTCCCATAACAACTAGTTTCCTTCCCTTGTGGAGTTTGAGAGGCTTCGTGAAGGATCCGGTGGAAAACAGTGAGACTCCCTGCTGGCACTTCTCCAGACTCTGCTCCTTCCCCAACACAGGAATAACCAGGGGTGGTTTTCGTTTGAGGTCATAGTATATCACTGACTATGACACCTTCCTTTCTTAACACCATATGAATTTAAAGACAGGAAATACAGTAAGGTGGAGTAAGAAGCAGCTCGAAGAAGTGTGTGTGTAACATTCGATCCCATTATTTTTCCTCCATAAGCGTGAGAAACAGTTGTTTGCATCCTTGGTGACCTCTCTTCTCAAAAGGCCAATGTACCCTTTCACTAGAGGTTAAAAGGTTTAAAATCATAGCGAACATTTACCAAGCACGGCTTTCCCAGGGAAAATTTTAAATAGATACGGTAGAAGTGAAGCCATATTGGAGTGACTGGTCGGCTCAGTCGCTTAGGCATCTGACTCTTGGCTTGGGCTCAGGTCATGATCTCACAGTTTGTGGGTTCAAGCCCTGAGTTAGGCTCCTGCCCTGACGGTGCAGAGCCTGCTTGGGTTTCTCTCTCTCCGTCTCTCTCTGCCCCACCACACCCCTCACGTGTGCACTCTCTCTCTCTCTCTCTCTCTCTCAAAATAAACAAATAAACTTTAAAAAACAATAATAAAGAAGTGAAGCCATATTCACTAAACATAAACCTATGGGTCTGGGGGAAAGAGAGATATGCTCATTGATGTTCATTTTATGTTCCTATGCTAATAAAATAACAACATAATTCTTTACATTTATCAGACAGAGCAAGATGTAACACTGGCTTTCAAAGCCTCAGCATTTGCCTTTTCCCTTCAAATGAACATTCGCAGGAGAAAATATTACAGGCAATTCAGCGGATACTGTGCCTGGTTTAAACACAGCACTATGGTCACTCAGATTTCTTTTAGGCTATAGACACATGGGCCAGTGCTTATTTTCATGGTTGATTTAATCCATCCCCTCTGCCACTGTGGGATTATTCTCTACAGTTATTCTCTAGTGATCTGTCAGTTCAGATTAAAAAAAGTTAAGTGACAAAGATACGGTGGCTGATTCCTTCAGAAGGCTGTGGATCCTAGGATGTATAGCAAGAGATTTCTTTTTAAGAATCTGACTGTGTTCTCCTCATTTTAACTCCCCACCATGTCACTCCGAGCCTTCCTTATCTAGGCTGAACTTCAAACTCCTTAAGCAGGTAATTCAGCTTGGTTCCTATACAACAACTTCAGCATTGCCAGAAGGTTTATAGTTCTTCCCTTATTCGTTCTTGTTTATTTCTTGAGCAGGGGAGACAGCATATTAGCATATATTTCCTCTCATTCTGCAGATGAGGAAATCTAAACTCAGACGTGAATCTAGGACTACGTGTATTCTAGCTTTGCTTGTCCTGATAATACAATAACCGATAATACTTTCCTTAAGCTACATCTATTTTTATATTTTCAAACATAGGAATTAAAAATAAACCCTTGCTAGTTTTGCAATTCCATTCCAGAGCCATTGAAAGCCATCTGGTACAGAATAACTTTATTTATTTATTTATTTATTTATTATTTATTTATTTATGAAATAGGCTTCAACCCTGGCATGGAGCCTAATGTGGGGCTTGAGTTCCTGACCCCAACATCAAGAACTAAGCTGAGATCAAGGACTGGATGTTTAACCAACTGAGCCACCCAGGTGCCCCACAAAATGACTTTAACTGTGTGGCAAAAAGTTACTTATATTGCATCATAAATATTATTATAATTCTCACTTCTATTTTCTTTTTCTATTTCTACAGTAGAATTCTTTGGTAGAATAATTAATATACCTCATGACTAATCTGGTTAGGTTGTATTGATGTGCAAATTGGCCATTCGATTCACATAGTTCATTCTAAGCTTTTATATGTACAAAGTTAAAAAGAAGAAAACAAATAGTTTCAATGAAATAATTATGTTAATGATAACTCTATTGGAGGAAAGAGCCAACAAAAAAACTTTGGAAAATTCATAAAAAGCAATAGATGCTGGAAAATTAGTGAGGTTTGAATATAATATGGTCGTATCCCCTATATGGGTACAAATGTTTGTGCAAATATTTCGTGGATTTCTGCCAGGCTGGTTGATCTTGCTTATGGGAAGTAAAGTAGCATTATTTTTACTTTGTTAACGCAATCTGGACACAAGAGACGAACACAAATGTTATCAGAAAGGCTAGATCAGGTTATACTGAGGTAACAAGTAGCTCTAAAATCCCAGCTGTTTAGCTCGACAAAGCTTATTTCTTTCCATGTCACTGTAAGTCGGCAGGGGCTCTTAGCTCATTATAGTCACTTAGGTGCCCAGCTGATGCAACAATCACTCCCTTGAACGCAGCCAGGATGATGCCAGGAGGAAAGAGCTCGTAGGGGTGGGGATTAAATGCTCTGGCTCGGAAGCCACGTCATCATGTTCTCTCACAACTCATTGGCCAGCACTAGTCATGTGGCACACAAAACGCAAGAAGACCGGGATGTGTCATACTTTCAACTCCCAGAGAGTGAGGAAAGCCAGAAAAATTCGGTGAAGGTAATTAATGACCTCCATGAAGGCAACGCTCTGCCTCTCCCACAGCATCTGCATTCATTACTTCCTTTCCGTTTTTGTTTTCCCTCATATTAAATTTAATGCTTAAATTTAAATTTAACCCTTAAACTTAATTTCCCTTAAATTTTTAAAAATTTCTTTTTAATGTTTATTTATTTTATTTTTTTTAAATGTTTTTTAATTTATTTCTAGGAGAGAGAGAGAGAGACAGCGTGAGCAGGGGAGGGTCAGAGAGAGAGGGAGATACAGACTCTGAAACAGGCTCCAGGCTCTGAGCTGTCAGCACAGAGCCTGATGTGGGGCTCGAACCCACGGACCAGGAGATCATGACCTGAGCTGAAGTCGGACACTCAACTGACTGAGCCACCCAGGCGCCCGTCAAATATTTATTTATTTTTGAGAGAGTGACCGTGAGGAGGGGAGGGGCAGAGAGAGGGTGAGACAGAGGATCTGTGGCAGGCTCTGCACTGACAACACAGAGCCTGATGAGGGGCTTGATCTCATAAGCTGTGAGATCATGACCCGAGCTGAAGTCAGACACTTAACTGACCGAGCCACCCAGGTGCCCCTATCATAGGAAAATTTTTGAGGTGAAAGAGATTCATTGCTCAGGTTTCTAAAAGAGTAGGATCTATAATTAACCTTAGGGAGGGGTATAGATTTGTAAGAGAAAAAAGTCAAATTCCTGTGTTCCTTTTTTTGGTAACTATACAGGCAAAGGAAGCCATGTCCTAAACAGTCTGTGGAATAATTTTGTTTATGAACTAGAAAGTTCATAGAAAGTGAAGGAAGTGAAGGAACATTTAAGAATTCAAGATTTGAAGGTGTGCTATAGAAACTCAACATGAAATATGTATATAAAACATGGTCAAATAGGAAATGACAAGCCTAGAATGCTCTGAAAGTTATCTGGAAAAACGACAAAGGGCTTCAGGTAAGTCTGCCATGGATAGATTAACTCATAATCTTAGAAGAGTAAAAAATGTCATCACAACCTAGGACTGACCCAAATTGCACCCAATCTGGGGAGAAACATCATAGAGCATCTGGATTAAGAGGGTTTGAGTTGAAGTCAGGTTTTTAGTATGTCCTAGCTAGCAGGATGTGAAGTCAGCCAGGCATAACAATCACGTTGCCTGGTTAAGTGAGTCAGTGGGAGAAGGGCAGAATGGCCACGTGGATGAGGGGGGTGGCGGCACCGGTCAGTGGCTGTCCTCCACTTTCCACGGCCACGCTCTACTCCTCGCTGTCAGCAAATGCATGCTCTGTGCATGAGGGAGACGGGCAGGAGTGTGGGATGAGCACAAATTCACTAACAGTATTGGTGAACAACACCTAGAGATCCTTTCTACTTATAATGAATTATGAAACTAAATACACGTCTTGAACATGTTACAGATAAGCTGTTTAGAGGAAGATGAGAATTTGCATTTTATGGCAACACAGCATCTCATACGTTACTCATTCTCATCGTTGCTTGCCTGGACCGATGTAATGGCCTCCTGTTTTCTCTTCCAATACGTGTGTATGTGCGTGTATATATATATGTGTGTGTCTGTCTGTGTGTGTGTAAATATATATGTATATATATGTGTGAATATATATATATTCACCTTCATAGCAATGATTTTTACATTGTAAGTGCTTCTTTTCTTTTTAAATTTAAGTACAGTTGACACACAACATTACATAAGTTTCAGGTGTACGACAGTGATTCGACAACTCTATAGGTTATGCTATGCCACCATAAATGTAGCTATCATCTACAAAATATATGTAAGATAAAATAAGTATACATATTTTATTTATTTTTTTCTTGTTTTTTTATTTTTGAAAGAGAACCAGAGACAGTGTGAGTGAGGGAGGGGCAGAGAGAGAGGGGGTGGTGACACAGAATCCAAAGCAGGCTCTAGGCTCTGAGCTGTCGGCACAGAGCCTGATGCGGGGCTCCGACTCACAAACAGGGACATCATGACCTGAGCCGAAGTCAGACGTTTAACTGACTGAGCCACTCAGGTGCCCCAAGTATATACATTTTAAAATATTTTTTTAGACCTTTTTGTATTTATTTATTTATTTTGAGAAATAGAGGGAGCATGAGCAGGGAGGGGCAGAGAGAGAGAGAGAATTCTAAGCAGACTTTGCGCTGTTAACGCAGAGCTGGATGTGGGGCTTGACCTCATCAACACTGAGATCATGACTTGAACCGAAATCAAGAGTTGACGCTTAATCAACGAGCCACCCAGGTGCTCCCAAAATAAATATATTTTTAAAGTACAGTTCCCCTTGCTTCTCCTTCTTCTCCCTCTCCCTTCCTCCTTCTTTCTCCCCATATTCCTCCCTTACTTCCTTTTGACCTATCTTCCCTCCGTACTCTAAAAAGTTATTAAGTACCTCATGTGCCAGGGAAGTATGCGTGTGAATTAGACTCTGATTTCCCATAGTTCATTCACATTCTTCCTGGGGAAAGACATGCGAATGGCCAGTCACAATACAATGTGATACATTAATACTTTTTTTCTTTCTTTTCTGTGTCTCTTCTTCTTTTCTCCCTGGTGTTGCCCTTGTGAGTCTAAGACCTTTGTTAGGTAGAAAGGTAAGTTTCCCTTCCTTTGGAAACATTCATTCAGCATTCAACACGTATTTATTGTCTGCTTATTACCGAAGCTGTCAATCTTCAGGGTGCAGAGGGAGAACCCGGCATGCTTGTAAAAGGCTGATTTCAAGACCACACAGATTGTGATAAGGTGTGTCTCCAGTGGGCCGACTGTGGTCAGGTAGATCTCCAGTGGGCCGACTGTGATCAGGTAGATTTCCAGTGGGCCTACTGTGGTCAGGTAGATCTCCAGTGGGCCGACTGTAATCAGGTAGATCTCCAGTGGGCCGACTGCGATCGGGTAGATCTCCAGTGGGCCGACTGCAATCGGGTAGATCTCCAGTGGGCCGACTGCAATCGGGTAGGTCTCCAGTGGGCCGACTGCAATCGGGTAGATCTCCAGTGGGCCGACTGCGGTCAGGTAGATCTCCAGTGGGCCGACTGCGGTCAGGTAGATCTCCAGTGGGCCGACTGTGATCAGGTAGGTCTCCAGTGGGCCGACTGTGGTCAGGTAGATCTCCAGTGGGTTGAGGAACTAGCCGCTTTTAACCAAGCATCTGGTACAGGAAGTAACCGGTCTATACTTGAGTACAACTGGTCTCCCCTGGGTTCTGGACCCTGTGCTGGGTGCCTGCGAAGGCCCAGATAACCAGGCATATTTCTAACCCTCAAAAATCTAACTGATTGATGGCATATACATATAGCCTGCAAATTATTGACATATGTGAGTGTGTATTTCTCTTGGGGATGTTTACAAGCCATGGGGTTGTGGTAGAATTTGTGTGGGAAAAGAGAGAGAACACTCACCGCAAGTGGCAAGAAAGAAAGGGGTTTCTTCTACTGGGGAAAGGGTCAGGTTGATGAGAGAGGGAAATCGAAGACAACCACAGCGAAAGAGTGACTTCTAATCTGAAGATTCTCCTGCCAGGATTCTGCCAAGTGTATGAGAATCAGAGCTGGCAGGGTCTTTGAAACTCCTCATGCCCAAGCTCACCCTTGAGAAATAAGAAAATGAGGCCCAGAGACCTTAAATGATTGGCTCAAGTGCATACAGAGGAAAAGGTATCCAATACTTTGGATACATTTTGAACCAATAACCACTTACACCAAGGATAGTCTTTTATTTGCTTAGGATTTTAGGGACAGTTCAAATCCAATAGGTAATATCCCCTAAATACATGAGTAAATGAGTGAATTAGTTAGAAAGACCTCCAAAAGTTTCTTTTTAAAAATTGTTTTTTTAATGCTGATTTATTTTTGAGAAAGAGAGAGCACAAGCAGGGGAGAGGCGGGGGGGGGGGGGGGGGGACNTAAATGTTTCTTTTTAAGAACTCTTTTATCTCAGATAATACAAGTAAGTGCAAAAGTCCCCTTGGTAATTTATTATCTCTTTGCTTTTGACCATAAATTATTAAACTTGAAAGATATCATTGGCACAAACACCGAACTGTGCATATATCTTCATTTGTTCGGGCAACATGTCCTTACTGAGTGCTTACTGTGTTCCAGGCACTGTGACTGCCCCCAAGCAATTTGGAATATTAAAGAAGGAAGTGTTCACATGAGTAAGGACTGTGGTTCTTTCTGGGCGTGTGCTGGCTTTTCTAAACCATCAGTGAGTGCCAGCCATGTGGGCAGCCTATGTCAAGGTCCAGCTGGGAGACAGTTTTAACTGCTAGTGAATTAGGGGGTCCTCTGGGAATGACCACCCTTCCAAACATTCAGGACCAGTTCAAGCATCTCAGTGACATGTATTTCCTTTTAGTCTGAAGGATGGCTTTCTGCAGAGGTGGAGGGCTTTGAGAAAGAGAAGTTCCTGTTCTGGAACGGAGTGACTCACTTATCCTAGAGGGAAGGTGGGCTCTTGACTCTTTCTTCTCTCACACTGAGGCAACCGCATGTCACCAGGAAGCTTTACCATCTTGGGCTGTGCCTGCACGAGTGCTCTGTGGTTTTTCCCCTTGTTTTCAGGTGAAAGGATTTAAACAGAGACTAGATATTTGAAAAGAATCAAATCCACATGAGTAAGTTTTTCCTTTTTTTAAATTATTAGGCAGTTACTAAAGTAAATTTCTTTCCTCGAGTTCATAACTACAATGACCTTTCATCTTCCTTCAGCTACAGCAGAGTGGGGCCATAGAGAGAGGAAATCTGCTGCCTTGTCTTAGAAATATCTACTTCAAAAGTACGCAGATGCAAATGTAGGAAGATGATTGAGAAAGTGAGTCTTTCCAATGATAGTCTACACAGAGCACTAGGTGCTAGACCAACTAAGGTGCTCTCAGGTCATACAGAATAGAACTTCTCGGATGTAGGAACTGCTTGGTGATGTCCCCCCACATCTCCATCCCAAGCCCTGATTTGCCCGCACCGCAGAACCAGAGCTCTGGCCAGAAGCTCAACGGGGCCTCGGGGCAAGCTCCCTTCTTAGGTCTTTTTCAGCCTCATTACTGGAGATCCTAACACTTTGCCATCAAACCTTTTCATCTGAGTCCCTGGATTGGTGGGGATGAATGTCAAACGCAGCTCCGCCTAAGAGCACAATCCCTTTGTTAGTGTCACAGTTAAACATGGAAATCAAAAGCTATGCCCTTTGTAGTGTTCAGAGGGTCCTTGGCAATAACATAAATGCAAATCCATAGACTCAGGGACCTGAATGGTACCATGTGAATATTTAGGACGGGAACACTGGAAAGATGACAGGTTGAACGTTGAGCCCTGTTGCTAGATCAGGAGGCATAGTCCTTCTGGGATTTCTACTACTGTTACTACTATTATTGTGACGACTGCTGTTTCTACTCTCACTGCTGTTACTCAGATTGTTACCGACGTGGTTCTGAGAACACAGTGCTAGATAGAACGTGAACTCAAGGAGGACCTCAGTCTGCTCCTAACCAATGTCTCTCACCTGAACTGGTAAGACTTCCCCACAAGACAAGTAGGTCAAAAGGATGGCGTAATTCTTTTGGGGGGCTGATTGTTTACCAAATCTTAGGTCTTCTGTCTATAAAATGAGGAAAATCAGTGACTCCATACAGGTGTTCCGAAGCTAAAACGACAGAGTGCATGTAGAGCCCGCAGCCATCCATGAGGTAGGAGCATCAAAAGTGTTCATGCTTTCCTTTCTGTTCTTCCTCCCCTACTGCTCTTCCTGCTGCTGAAGACTCTCACTTGGATTGAAGTGAGAGTTCTGTGAGATAAGTGCAGGGGTTTGAAGGGGAGAAAGGACGGAAAAGGGAAGGTAGCTTCTAGAAAAGCAAGGCTGCACTGTTTCCAGTAGCGACAAGAGGCGGTTGGTACAGAAAGGCTGCCTGCCAGAAAGACAGAGACGAATGAAAACGGTCTATAAACTAGTGGATTTTATTTTTCTAACAATGCAGAGTTAGCAACTTGAAAACACCAACTTACACAGTCAAAAACTTCTCTGATCGTTCACCGAGTACTTACTACATGTCACACTCAACCTCCTAGAACTCTTACAAAAGCCCCTTGGTGGTTAACTGGCACGTACGGCTTAACAACAGGCCAGGCACATGTCAGGCCAGGAAAGTCCTTCTCGGGAGTGAGGAGTGACTCTAGAGTCCTTATGTCTTTTTGGAAAAATTAGCATTGGAAATTGCTAAGGAAACATTTACAAATGGGAAGAAGGTTCTCTCTGATGGGTTTACAGAATTAGAACAGCGAGCTTCCCTCAAAAGTCCTAATCTATACGTAGCTATCCCCCACTTGGCAATGACCAGGAAACACAATGCTTTCTTTCTATGGCTGTAAAGCAGGATACTCAAATAGTGCCGTACATCTCAGTCATGGAAATGCTGCAAAACACAGTGAAGTATCAGACTGAAGCCCACAGCAGTTTGGAATTTTTGTTATGCTTTATTTTTGATCGCTTGAAGTTTCATTTGGACCACCTCTATGAAGGTTACGACTGCCACAGTTCCATGGCCAGGAGACTGTTGGAAAGTTTCCCATTTTAAGGCTCAGGAGGCTGACTGCCACCGTTTGGGCGTAAGGAGGTACCTTCCCCAAGAACTATTGGGAATAATTATTTTCTTTCTACCTTTTTGCTCCCAGAGCCTCAAATCTCTCTCCCTTTGCTACACTTTAGTTCATGTTATCTTATAAAATAAAAGCATGATTAATTTAGCTCCCAACCTTCAAGTCCCAATAAGTATTTTTTTAAATATAGGAATAAGAGTTTAAAATTTTGACTGTTGCAATGAATGTTACCGTGAATGCCCCATCTCGTCAACTGGACTCAGAAACAGCAATAGTCACACACACTGTGATTTCTAGAAAAGTGAAAACAATAGAACCAAAATACAGACAAAGAGGGGCGCCTGGGTGGCTTAGTCAGTTAAGCGTCCGACTTTCGCGTAGGTCATGATCTCGCGGTTCGTGGGTTCGAGCCCCGCGTCGGGCTCTGTGCTGACTGCCAGCTCAGAGCCTGGAGCCTATTTCAGTCTGTGACTCCCTCTCTCTCTGACCCTCCCCTGCTCACGCTGTCTCTCTCTCTCTCTCTCCTAGAAATAAATAAAACATTTAAAAAAAAACAACAAAAAAAACAAACAAAATACAGACAAAGAGAAATATTCGTTTCATGCTCTTCCTTCTGACACCCAGCGAGAAGGCACCCTCTCACCAAAATGCCTGCAGCCAGGACAACTCTCTTTAGAATCTTTAGCTCCTTCTCATAAGTCTTTTATCGTCACTGCAGGGAAATGGAGACTTTTGCTTTAGCCAGGGCCCTTGTCCAGCTTGGAGGAATTGCCTGGAGGTCATACCAATGTACAGTTTTCTAAAGGAATAGGAGGTGACCTGCTTATTCCATTACAGTAGACATAGTTCTCCGGTTGGAATTACTGCCGAACTATAAATCTCTTCCAGAAAGACCAGGCACTCTGCTATGCCGGGCTCCTGTCCTCGAGAGGTGCAGCGACTCAATGCGTAGCAGGTAGGAACAGGTCAAGCAGGCAGGGACCTGCTTCGGGACTACGGTTGCAGTCCCCAAATAGAAACATCTGCAAAACACCACTGACCACGATGGAACAATGGAAACTACACGCACCATGAGAGCACAGCATCACGGAGTCTCAGAGCAGGAGAACTCGGGGGCCGTGTCTAACGGAGCTAGACTAAACTCTTCTACATGGCAGGAATGTCTTGCCGAGGGTCCCTTTCAGAAAACACCGACATCTGTTTTGCAGTTCATAATTGGCAGGGAAGGCCAGTGCTTGTGAGGAGGCCAATTCTATCATCAGCTCTGACCGTGAGGTGATTTCCTTGGCAGGCTGAAAATCTACCTCCCTGTAAATGTCCCAACTATTTTTACAACGATACCCAAGAAGCGATACGAGACTTCTTTGATGTTCCCTCTAATACGTTTAAGGTCCATTAACGTGAAGGCTAAGTATTCTAATGAATACTAGTCCTAATAAAACTTGGGTTTCGGACTCCTCAGTGTTCAGACTGCTCGTCATCAACTTCTGGGTTCATTCTGGTTTCAGAACTGTAAGGGGCTGGGTGGGAAGCATGGACTTGGAGTCCAGGGGATTCATTTCTTCATTCAATAAGTATTTGCATGCCTACTGCGCTTCAGCACTATTCTAGGGATAAAGAGATAGACAAAACAGATAGCACTCCGTGTCCTTAGAGAAAGTATATTCTAGTGGGCGGAGAGAGATAAGAAACTAGATACATAAAGGAAGTAGAGTATGTGAGGTGGTGATAATAGCTAAGGAAAAAATCGAGCAGAGAAAGAGAGGGTGTCTGTGGGCATGGAGATCTTAGATAGGGTAGTCAGGAGGGCACAAGATGGGTGAGGGAACAAGACATCCAACATGTGGTGAAAATCCTCCAGGCAGAAGACACAGTGCAAGGCCAGCAGTGTGGCTGATGTGTTTGGGGATCAGCCGGGAGGTGAGTGAGGAAGTCTTTGGGGAACAAAGGTAGAAATTTAGAGAAAGCAGGTGTGGGATCTTGTATATCATTGTAAGAACTTTGGTTTTTACTAGAAGCCAGGTGAGTTCTCTGTCTACCTCTTTGTTGAGTTGGTTTTCAACAGAGCCATGTTTCTTGGGTTCTTATATGGTAGTGATTTCAATGCTGGGTGGCTGCTTGGCTTGGTATAAAATGCTTCGGCCACTTTTCTCTCAATGTTTTATTGACCTGGCCCCACCATTTCGTATTTCTCCGGAGAAGCTGGAGACCAGCCTACTAGTTACCCTTTCCAGATAAGTTCCTTTTGGTGCCTTTGTGTCTGAAAAATTAAACTTTAAGTTCAGTAGTGGTATCAAAATATGCCTCATAGTAGGTGTGCTGCATTTATTTCTTTCCCCAAACATAGATTTCATGCTGATTCAGTCCTTTCTTCATGTCCAGATATTTTTTTCTATTACATCTTCTGTTTTCTTTGGAAAATCAATTATATTAAGTTGGATCATCACTGTCTATTCTCCATACCTCTTTTCCCCTCTGGTTGATTTCATCTATGAATCTTTTATTTTCACGCATAAAGGTACAGTGCCATTTGGGTTTCAGCTATGTATATTCTGTTCGTTGATTCTGATAATTCATGCTGTGTTTTGGTAGCTCCTATATTCTTTCTTTATAAATTTCATTCAGTGTTACTGCCAGCTCTGTGTATATTCCGTTCATTGATGTTTCTAGTTCATTAATTTACCTTTTAAGTTAATTTATTTAGTTTTGAGAGAGAGAAAGAGGGGGATAGAGTGCAAGGGAGGGGTAGAGAGAGAGGGAGATAGAGAACCCAAGCAGGCTCTGTGCAGTGCAGGGCTCGAACTCACAAACTGTGAGATCATGACCTGAGCCGAAATCGAGAGCCAGTCACTTAACCAACTGAGCCACCCAGGTGCCCCTTATTAATCTACTTTTAAATAGTATTATTCTGGTTCATTTTGTGTTTTGGTAGCTCTGAAACTCCTTATAAATTGAATCCAATGTCACCATTGCCTCTATAGAGGAATTTTTTCTGTTTTTTAAAAATTTTATTTTTTCTAGGATAAATTCTTTGCACTGGCAGCACAGGGCCCCACATGAGGCTTGATTTTAGGAACCATGAGATCATGACCCAAGCCAAGACCAAGAGTGACGTGCTCAACCAGCTGAGCCACGCAGATGCCCCTTCAGTTAGCTTTTGCCTACTGTGTCCCTTTATTGACACCTACCCGATACAGAGCTCTATTTGCCTTCACATAAGGCTTTTTCTACCACCATGGCCACTTCCATCTATATCTTAAAAAAACATTTTTTAATGTTTATTTATTTTTGAGAGAGAGAGAGAAAGAGAGCGAGTGGGGGAGGAGGAGAGAGAACGAGACACAGAATCCAAAGCAGCCTCCAGGCTTCAAGCTGTCAGCACAGAACCTGATGTGGGGCTCGAATCCATGAATCGTGAGATCATGACCTGAGCTGAAGTCAGACTCTTAACCGACGGACCCACCCAGGCGCCCCGTCCATATCTTCATACCTACACCCACATAGCTGCATTGTCGAATTATTTTAATCTTGTTTCATGCTGCAATGTTATCCATGAATGACTAACGAATTCATTCAGTAATATTTCTTGAGCACCTAGAAAGTGCCAGCTGCTACTTTAGGTACTAAGGAAAAATCGGGAATAAAAGCAGAAATCTCTGCCCTTGTAGAGCTTACATTCTTGTGGAGAGGAATGGAAGGTTACTAAGCATAATAAGTAGGTACATTTCATGTGAAATGTGAAAAGGTGATAAGCGTGACAGATAAAATAGGAAGCTAAAGAAGGTGACATGGTTAACCAGTAGAAGGTTGTGAGCAGAAGACTGATATGATTTTATATGATTTTAAAAATAGGTACCGAGCTGCTTTTTACATTTATAGCATGTGCCCATCTGGCCACTCTTTCCTCCTGCTTGGTGGGAGTGGCTTCTCCTTGACTCTTCTCTTCAGAAAAGAGCTTCAGTCTGGGAGTGAGGCGCGGGAAAGAGGTCAGCAGGAACGCTGGACAGACCCTTGGGGACAATCCAGTCCCTACTCTCTTTTCCTGAGATATTGTTAAAAACCACAGAGCACGAGGGCCCTACCCAAACAGGGCGATCAGGTCTAGCCTCCTGACTCTTCCCCAGTTCGGGCTGGGGTCCCTTCGGCTGGAAACCAAGCAGGCCCACTCCAGGCGTGTGTCTCTCGTTTCCTGTCTTCACCCTCTCTTCCCAAGCCCGGTCCCTGCTCCTCTCTCCCACAGAAGGTGGAAAAGGCAGAGGACGGCGGGGCCCCTGGCCAAGGCAGAGGCGGGTGGACTTCCTCTAGGCCTCCTGCCGGCGGCGCTTGACTCGTGTGTTTTCTCTTTTGTCTTCATGCAGCCAAGCCCATGTCTCTGGCTCCGGGTGACCACAGTCCTACCTTCCTTCTGGACGGCAGAACAAAACTGGTGTGCGGTACACGTGGAATCGCACATTCTCCTTCCCCATCACAGAGCATGAACTGACGAGTGGCGGTGGTCTCTTCATTTTAAGAAGAATCAGTCCTGCTTTAAGGGGCTACATTCTCACGTTGATAGTAAAGCGATGACAGGTGTTTTACATCCACACTTGAAGATCTGGGTCTCAGTCTCAAATCCGGTGATGGGGACGAGGGTCATGCTTATGGATGACAACCTGCTGTGTCCTCCTGAGTCTTACGAAATGTAGATGTAAACAGGCATTGATGTATAAACCGCTAAGGACACATCCCTTCTGTACCTTATACATAAAGTTGTTACTTTCCCAAGTGTGCCTAACGTGTTAAAACTTACTTCAGCTACTTTTCCACCTTGCAGTTTTTTTCAAAAAAAAAAAAAAAAAAAATTAGATCCAATGCACAGATCTGAAAGGCTTCCCATCCTTTACAAGATTTTTTTTTCTTTTTTCTTGTGCAGCTCGTTGTAAAACACTGTGAAGTACTGCACCGGGGGGCTACAGACTCAGGACTGCCCTAGATTCAGGGAATTCTGAGTTAAGGCTCCAACAGTAACCTTAACTTTGGCTTCTTGCAGGGTTACTGCAGCCTTTTGTTATGTGATCACATCATCCCAAAGAGCTATATTCTTCCCTGCTTATCTGCCATTCCACCTGCAAACCCCTCTTTGAAGCTGATGCGGCTCTGGGCACGGAGGGGCCAGACATACTACAGGAGAATTAGGCCCTGTGCATTCAACACTACAAAATGGCACCTATATGTGCATTTCTTATCTGCGAGGAAAGGTTTAAAAGGCCACAATTTAGCTACTTTAGCTACTTGACAGTGCCTTCGGGAGGAGCTATATGGGAAAAAAGAGTGTGAACTCTTCCATTTATGTAAGTCACATTCCATGTCATGGCACCAACTCGCATATAGTTGTTGGATGAAAGTCTCCATTGTACAGGAAAGGTAACCTTGTAAAAATGACAAGCGTAGGCTTTCTTGGTGTTTTATGCAATTAAAATGTTAACCTTGACATTATACTAGCCCTTCAGTTTTCTTTAAACGTCCTTCAGTTTGCAAACCGGAGGGGGAAAAATTTTCTTTGAAAAAAGTGTAGCAGATCTACAGCTGGGTAAACCTTTTATTCGTGTTCCCTTCACCGACGGCCGCGGGGATGGGCTGTCCCAGCCAGTGGCCACGGTCACCTCAGGTTTCCCTCCACCTTCTTCGTGCCGGTATTTCTCCCTGTGCTGGGGCAGGGCTGGAGGGGGAAGGGGAGGGCAGACCGCGGGGGTCACTCCCTCCTCCTCCGTCCTCCCCAGCGTGGACACTGAGAGGCGGGGCCCTCTGTCCCGCTGTCTCCCTCACGGAGGGCCCTGGGTTGTTCCTGGAAGTTCCCTGGCTCTTCTCCAGGTCCTGATTTTCCTGAAATCAGTGGATCGGTCTCTAGTCTGCGCGTCACGCCCTCCTCTATGTTCTTATCTGTAACCAGGTGTGCCTCGCTTTTATCGACTCGTGGAAAAACCAACGGGAAGGTGGGAGACACGGAAGGGGCCTTTAAATAACTATTTGCCTGCAAATAACTATTAGGAACATATCACAAAAGTAGTNGGCAGCTTCCAAAACAGCCATCAAAGCCCTGGGCTGACATGTGAGAGGTGGTCGGGAAATGGGGGTTGGCTCCGGGGGCTCGCAGGGGAGGAAATGAGCAGGTGAGGGGCAGCCTTCTGGGACGCAGTGGGGTACCTGCCTGTGGTGCCCCCTCCCTGTCCTTAGCCCTGGCC
>NW_027532825.1:9201031-9209804 GCF_008692635.1 Crocuta crocuta
GTTCTGCCTCTGCCTGGTTGGAGGAGCGAAGGAACCTAGAATCTTGACTGCTTTTGAGGACAGGGTTCCGATACTCCATTTGGAATTACGAGGCTGCCATTTTAATATAGAAACACAGGCTAAATTCTCATTCGTGTCTATAATCCAGACCCAGCGTGTTCTGAACTGGAAGCTTCTAGGGACACGCTGGTAATCTCACTTCCTCCTGAGAAATGAGGGAAGCTTAAGCCCTAGCCTGGCACCTTCACAACCGCTAGGGAGTCTTCACCTGAAGACCTGCTTTACTGAGGTACTTTACCTTATTATTTTTTAATTGTTTTTATTTTATTTGAGAGAGAGAGAGAGAGAGAGCGAGAGAGCAAGTGTTTGTGGGGGAAGGGCAGAGAGAGATGTGACGCAGAATCTGAGGCAGGCTCCAGGCTCTGGGCTGTCAGCACAGAGCCTGACACAGGGCTTGAACCCACCAACGATGGAGGGGATCACGACCTGAGCTGAAGTCAGATGCCTAACCAACTGGGCCTCCCAGGAGCCCCTTTACTGAGATGCGTTAACTACAATTAGCTGTATCAGTTGAGTCTCTCTGGATCCCTGTCTTACCCTCCACCATTTTTCCTCAGTCGGGTAGCACCTGGAGAGTTGGGACTATATTTCTACTGGCCTAGTGGGATACCTTTATGTGGCTTACAATTCCTTCTACGAAGAGCTAAGTTACTGCCAGATGTCTTGGAGTAGGAAGGGCTTCTGGTGTTATTTCTGCCACTTGCTTTGTGACACGGGTATGCGTGACACAGGAACTTAGTCAATGGTGCCGGACATTGGAGGCAACCATGGCAAAGCGCAAAACCAGAAGTTAGTCTGTGGAAAATTCTTCCAAATGTCACAGTTCTCATAGTGAAAGTGACTTCATAGACAGTTTTCTCTTATTTGACAACACTCCTAAAGTTTTATATTACCAATAACAAATGAAACTTGAAGAAACCTTTCTTTCTCTCTCTTTTTGTTTGTTGATATTTATTTATTTATTTTGAGACAGAAAACAAGGGAGGGACAGAGAGAAGGACAGAATCCAAAGCAGACTCCATGCTGTCAGCGCAGAGCCTGACATGGGGCTCAAACCCATGAAACCGTGAGATCACGACCTGAGCTGAAACCAAGAGTCAGATTCCTAACTGACTGAGCCACCCACCCCTCTAAGAAACTTTTCTAAAATATCAATAATTGTGCTTTTAAAAAAACTTTTTAAAGTGTTTATTCATTTTTGAGAGGCAAAGCACAAGCTGGGGAGGGGCAGAGAGAGAGGGAGACACAGAATCTGAAGCAGGCTCCAGGCTCTGAGCTGTCAGCGCTGAGCCTGATGTGGGGCTTGGACCCATGAATGAGAGCATGACCTGAGCCGAAGTCGGACACTTAACCGACTGAGCCCCCCAGGAGCTGCTCAGTAACTGTTCTTAAAAGGATTAATCATGACCAAGGAAACAGTGAATTATCTTTTAATAATCACCACAGAAACTGATACTATAAAATGTCTATCATTTGGAGATGTGATCAAAAGATATTAACCAAAAAAAAGTAGTGATATTATAAAGTATGATAGATCATATTTGTGGGTTTTGTGATATTTATGGCCTTTCCCAACTTTTACTATTGTTGTGATTTCTTTCCCCACTCTAAAAAATATAAACTCTAATACAGAATTTTGCATTCTTAATTTTTTATGCTTTTTCTTCAAGATGGCTCCCCAAATTATAGAAGTGTCAGGCTCTACAACCCCAGATCTGTCTCTGAAGAAGGAATATTCTGATTTGTTAAATGCTGACCCAGCAAAAAGGTGTTTGCTTTTTTAAGAGCTGGTTATCACTTATTTTAAATGTACAATCATAAGTGCAGAAACAGCCCTTTGAGAGCCTTCTGGAATTCAAATCAACGTGTCTTAAGCCAACGTTTGGTAATTCTCTTGGACATCTGAAAAATCCAATGCCCTTGGGTACCTCTTTCATGACTGAGTCCTTCTACACCTCTTATAATGGAACCTCCAGCGTCCTGACCTCAAATCAGAGCTGAAAGTTTGTGATGTCAAAGCCAATTAAAAACAGGAGCAAAGAAATCAAGGGACAATCTAAATCCCAACAGTGACAGAAGCAACAAAGAATCAGGGCCCTCTGGCCCAGGAGATCGAAGCCAGCAACTCCTGTTTGGACAGAAGGGCCCAGTCCAAGGATTCACATTACAAAATGAAAACGATGAAAAATGATTAACATTGAAAAGTGATGTGTGTCAAAAACATACACACACAGTACACCTTTCTATTTGGGACAGAAGCCCCCAGGCTTTTGGTGTTCTGTAGAAATTTCTAAAATCCTGGTTGGTTTTTCTGAGTTTAGCCAAATATTAAGATGAGGTGATGCCCTCCACCCCCACCCTGCGAAGTGAGCCTGGAGCTAAAAACCCTGAGACACGGATTACACCAGATGCCAGAGTGTAATAACACATTCTAGAAAGTAGAGTCACACACAAGAGTTTCAGCCAGCACCTGTCTGTGGTGACATAGTAGTGGCACGGTGGTGTACTGGGGGAACTGGGGACTTTGGAGACCTGGTTTTAAGTCACTTACTAAGTGATCCTGGTTATGTCCCTTAATCTCTCTGAAGCTCGGTTTCCTCACCGGTAAAACTAGCTTAATGATACGTACTTGCAAGGATGTTAGGAGGGATGTATACTGTGCTGTGGGTAAAGTGTCTGGATATCAGTGGTCACTCAACAAATGATAGTTATTATTTCCTTTGTGGTTGATGCCACCACTGTTGTTTGAAGGTCAGAATCTCAGACTCATCAATAAAAGTTGCTTTTATAAGCAAGCGTGACTTTATTTCTAACAATGCTAATTTATTGGCTACTGACAGGCTGGCAGTTCTGGCTGATTTAATGGGTTGGGCTGTCATGATTTGTGAACCTGGTTTCTATTTGTTAGCTGGCTAGAAATTTTCAGTACTGTTCATGTATACAGGACTTCATGGACTAAATTTGCAAATATAGTGTCTGTCCTCATCGGTAAGTAACTACAGATAAAAGAAAAAAGAAACAAAGAGAAAGAAGCAGTAATGAGAGGTATTCTTTTTTTGAGAGAGAGTGAGAGAGCAAGAGAGTGAGCACTCAAGTGAGTGAGAGGCGGAGAGGGAGAGAGAGGATCCCATGAGGGGCAGCGAGAGTGAGTGAGAGAGAGAGAGAGAGTACAGAGCCAGAAGCCAGGCTTCACCCCATCCACAGTGGGGCTCAAGCTCATCTGATGCAGGGCTTGGGACTCATGAACCATGAGATCATGACCTGAGCTGAAGTCGGATGCTTAACCGACTGAGCCACCCAGGTGTCCCAAGAGGTATTCTTAAAGGAAGGGAAATTGAGACATATTCCAGAATTACTATTCTATTCCAACAAAGAACATTATCCATCGGAACTTTCTAGGAGTGAATTTAGCTACTTTCTCTTTTCCTTCACAAATGGTTGACGGAAATCCCGTACACGACAATTTAAGGAACCATGCTGCAGGGTGTTCTTAGCATGTTGAAGAACATTCGCAAAGACCTGTTTACCATCTTACATTTTCTAAGAGGTATAATGTTGCCAGCCTAAGTCCCCCTCTCCTCCTCAGCTGTACTTCTACATTCTCATTGGAATTGCATAGCAGGGAAGGAACCTCTACGGGAGTCCCCACACGGAAGTATGATGCCTGAAAACCTCCACATGCTTACGGTGAGGGCTACAACTACTAACAAAAACCGCAAACACATCCTGCACATCTGTGTAAACATTCTAACGGTGGCAAGATCACTTGTGACCAAGCCAGTTCATACTGGTCTCATGTCAATACACTCGATATAACGTCAGAGCAACCTTCTGACTTGTGTTACCCACGAAGAGTTATAAGAAAGGTACTTTGGAGTGAAACACATTTTGAAAAGAAACCAGATAGGCATAGAGTAAGAACTGCAAAATTAGTGACATTATGATTGCTACTTGCGTGGCTTTGGGCAAGTTCCTTCATCTCATTAAGCATTAGCTTCATCAAGAGTAAAATGGGGGGAGAATAGCTTCTTAATAAAGTTACTGGGAAGAGGAAATCATGTTGTTGATGGAGTTTATCTCAACACTAAAGGTTCAACAATGGTAATTACTATTTTGGCCTATAAGACTTACATTGATTTTTGAAGTCAAACATGCTAACTGATGAATTGGTATAGTACATATGGTTGAAGAAAAGGTTTCTTTTAAAAAAATTAGGCTATGATTTTGGGCAAGGATGGGTCTGAAGATATAAATCTAGCCTTTCTAAAACATACCTTACTAGGGCGCCTGGGTGGCTCAGTTGGTTAAACATCTGACTTCCGTTCAGGTCATAATCTCCGGGCTGGTGAGTTTGAGCCCCGTGTCGGGCTCTGTGCTCATAGCTGAGAGCCTGGAGCCTGCTTCAGATTCTGTGTTTTCCTCTCTCTCTCTGCCCCTTTCCCCCTCCCTCCGCTTATGTTCCGTGTCTCTCTCAAAATAAATAGACATTAAAAAAATACCTTAAAGACTTTAAACTATATGATGGTCTGTATAATTCCACTTTCTAGAATTAGTTCTTGTATCCATAGTAATCACTGTCTCAGTGATTTTAACCCCTAGGTTCGCATCTGGGAGTCACTACCTAATCTAAGTATCTGATTGAATTCTACTGAAACTGTCTAGGAATTGAGAATTTTCCGCAGAGTACCAAAAACAGAGGCACTTCCTTTCCAAATAGAAACACATATATTTGCATCTGTTTTCAGCTTGAGGGAAGCATCGTTTTTATGTTCCCCTTTGGATGGGGACTTCTGTCTAAATCTGAGGTAATGGTTTTCATTTCCAGTGTCAGGGGCCCCTGTTAAGGGTTGTTTCCTTCAGGGCTGAGATTACGATTGTACCTTGATTTCTCTGTTCCTGTTTTTACTTGGCTCTGTTTTACTAAATCTCTTGGCTCTGATTTGGTATCAGCATTGTGGAGAGATCCTGTGATACACCAACTTTTAACACAGGGATTTGTGAGGTTTGCTAGGAATAAGTCATGGTGAAAAGTCTGTGGCGACCGATTGCTCAGCAGTCCAGAGACCTACCAAGTGTTGGCTCAGGAGATGTTGATTTGAATTCTAAAAAGGTATCTGAAGAGTATTTCTGTTTGTTCATTTGTTTTGTTCTATAGATTCCACATATAAGTGAAATCATATGTTATTTGTCTTTCTATTTCTGACTTATTTCACTTAGCATTGTACCCTCTAGGAATGTCCACAGTGTTGTGAATGACAAGATCTTATTCTTTTTCAGGGCTGAGTAATATTCCACTGTGTACATATACTGCTGAATCAGTATGTTGTATGCCTGAGACTAACGTAGTTTCACTTACACTTCAATTAAAAATAAATACAATTTTTTTTAATTAAAAAGACTTTCTGTACTTTGTATATTTTTCTTTTGTGTTCTTGCCCATTTTTCCTTGTAATGCAGTCATCCTTGTATTATTCATTTGTAAAATCTTTATATATTAAAGGTTCTTCCTTCTACCATATTTGGGATGATTTGAGGTGAGAGGTGGGAAGTGCGGAGTGTGACAGTCCTATTAGGGGAGATCATAAAGTTCTGATCTGGTGGTCTTTCAAAATTTATAGTTCCTAACTACCTTTTTTTTTCTCTAAGAGGGATCAATGAGACTATTTCTTCAGATTTATGCACAGTCCTCTCTCCCTCCATCGTCTTCTTTTCTGTGAACATGCAGATTGCATAGGTGTTCCTAAGGCTGCAGCTTGATGGGACAGGCCACAGCTGGGCGTGCTGTGCGCATCGCCACACGGGACTTAGTTGATACCCACATTTGCTGAAGGAGGGGAAGTCAGTCTGACGTCCAGAGTGTCATCCACCCCATCAACTCAGTCCACAAAATCAGCTCTTTTGCACCCTCCAAAAGTCACAGAAATGAGAACATTGTGAAAAGACGTAGGATAAAAACAATTATAATCAGAGAATGCAAGGTGTTTCTCCAAGTCCTTATAAAATATCCAAGCAGAGGAACTGAGACCCAAAGCAGTAGATGTAGTAACGGTGGTGTTATAACCTCTACTGCCTTTTCAAGCACATGGTCAAGAGCAGTGGTTCCCCACATGTTCCCCATCTGATAGCAATGGCATCAGCGTCATCTAGGGACTTGGTGGAAATGCACATTCTCAGGCCTCATCCCAGACAAACTGACAGAACACTCTGGGTGGGGCCTGGCGCTCTGCGTCTTAACAGGTGGGGGTGGGTGGGGGGGTGAGGGAACCCTGATGCATGCTGGAGTCTGAGAACCACGGGCCTAGATTAGACCTCAGGTTTAGATCTCTGAGAGCGACTCATCACTCAATAAACATTAATGCCTACACTGTGTTCCGTTCTACAGGCATCAGGTATGTTCCGCCTGCGACCACCTCCATGAAGATGCTGAAGCTACAAAGAAAGAAAAGATACAGGCACCTATCTCGCTTAGGAGAAAAGTAATTTTGATTTCACTCCAGTTCCTTGGCTCTCACTGATTGGTCCTTTCAAATCCAGACAAACTAGTGTATATTGAATATCTGTAAGTCTTGTGCTGCGCTAGTCATGATGCAGGCTCCAAAGGAAAGATCAGCTATGACCCCTGCCCGTGAGGAACTCAGAATTCCCTCTGGCCAAATCAAACGCACAGGAAAGAAAGAATGCCAGTTAGTTAAGTACTTAATTTAGTACTCAATTTAGTGGTACAAACCTGAAGTACTTAGAGTTTCCCCTTTGCTCTCTATTAATTGTCAAATGATTGGTCTACTCAAACATTTTGGTTTTGGCAAAAAGTTCTGAAGAGCATGGAATGTGAGGGAAAGATATATCACCCCCAAAAGCCTGCATTTTGGTACTGGGTCCGTCTGCTTTGATCTTTGTTCCTGGGGTGGAGCAGATCTCTCCTGAAGTCCTTTATTCCCTTTTTGGGGAGTCCTTAGGTTACACCAATTCAAAGCTGACTTGAACAGCACTTGCCTTATCATTTCTGAATTTGCCTAAGTGAATGGGTGCAAAATTGAGAAAATGTAAACATTTTCAAAAGAGGGAAGAAGGTAGTCTCTGAAAACTGGAGAAATTGACTTTATTCTCATACAAAATTTGTAGTATATGTATTAAATATGTGATTTGCAACTGCTTAAAGGGGGCCGTGTTGACAACTGAGGGCTGGCATGCATTCGCCATGAACAAATTAAAAGGAAGAATTCTCTGCTCCCCAACCCCCAAATTATTGTGTTCTGTAGATTTGGGGGAAGCTGTAAACAAATTACTATTAATATTTGGATTTGGATAGAATCGTCAAATAGCCTCTCACATTATCTGTGTGAATAAGGAATAAGTTGGGAAAATGCAGGCTACCGGTGGCCTCAAGTTCATAAATGCCTGAGCAAGCAAACCAAGAGGACTCTTTAATGGGCAGCGCCAAGCCAGACACAGCTGTCTGATGCGCTTCCTTAAGGATCTGCCCTCAGCCCTTTCCTATGTAGCAGTTTCATTACTGAATGGAGTACAGGCATGGAGGGAGTGACTTCCCCAGGTGACGACTGACGGAATGAGGATCCAAAAAGTTCACAAGAGGTTGGAACGGTAAAACAAACGTGCCCGAATAACCTCAGATGCAGATAAAGTTAACAATATGTGTGGTGGTTTAAAATGTATGCACACACCCTGGCATACACACCGGTACACGGGCGCTCCTGCTCGCACACAGTGGCAAATGCGTGCACATACACACAGACACACGCGTGCGCTCTTGCTCGCACAGAGGGGCACACGTGTGCGCATGTCTATCTACAGGCACAGGCAGGGGCTCATGCGGGCACAGAGGGGTGCACGCGTGCGTATACACCTACGCCTCTGCAGAAATGCTATAATGGGGCCTCAGGGATGACAGCAGCGCACGTGAAAAAGCCTTACAGGTTCTGGATGACAATGAGCACCAACCAACGCCCAACAGAATGATGTGGTTGCCCAAAGCTGATGTGATCGATAAAACAGCAGAGCTTGGAACAAAGGCTGTAAAATCCCCCTGAATGCAGGGCCGGCGGGTCCTACTGGGGGATATTGTGTTCAGTTCTGGATGCCATGATTTACAAGGGGCACTGAGAAGAATCCCATCTTTTCTTGATGATCCTGGAAGACCCTGAAACAAACAAAACTGAAACTTCTAGAATGTGTCAATTCTAATTTCACAGGCTGGCCAAGAAATGGAGTTGAAAAGCTATTAAATGACACTGGAAAACACTTTTGAACTTCTAGATAGCCTTTTTCCATCACAGAGGATGGAACGGTAATAATCCTGAGAATAAAAAAGGCAAAATTACTCTACAGCATTTCATCAAAATACAAATGAGGTACAATTTTGTCTATAAAATTAAAGACAGCACTCCAAGGAAAATGACTTTTCAAAAGACCGAGTGGTAGGGTTTGTAGTAAGAGATTTTATGGGCTGAATTGTGTCTCCTCCGAAATTCCTTATGTTGAGGCCCTGATCCTCAGGACCTCAGATATGACTGTATTTGCCACAGAGAGTCTTTTTTTTTTTTTTTTAATTTATTTTTTTTTCTAGGAGAGAGAGAGAGACAGCGTGAACAGGGGAGGGTCAGAGAGAGAGGGAGTCACAGACTGAAACAGGCTCCAGGCTCCGAGCTGGCAGTCAGCACAGAGCCCGACGCGGGGCTCGAACCCACGAACCGCG
>NW_027532825.1:9209834-9245382 GCF_008692635.1 Crocuta crocuta
AAAGAAGGAACAGTGGCTGGCTGGCAGCAAACATCGTGGCCTCAAGGAAGCTGCCCAGGGCACGTGCCTGGTGCGCCCGTTCGTCAAGCTGTAGCTCGCCCCTGCCTCCCTCCTGGAGAATTCTCCCAAGCCTCTCCTGCCTGAGGGACCCTGACATCAGCAAAGGCCCCTCTGGAGTTGAATGAGGACCCTCGTGGGAAACAATGCAAAAGGCCAGTGAGGTGAAGAAAACTCCAGGGGTGTTGTTTCGGTTTTAAGCAAATGCTCTTTAAACCCAGTGTACTTCATTCCTGCAACTTTTGAATTTTAACATTCAATTATGAATGAAGCCCTATGCCAGATCTGAAACAATTCCAGTCCCTCATTAAGATCGTAGTGGTCTCCTTCTGGGCGGGGGGGGGGTCGTTTTCTGGCCTGCCGCAAAGTCGACAAGCTTCCAGCTGCTTTGGCTCTGTTGATTTTCAGCGTCTTTCAGAAGTGCCAGTGCTGTGGGCGCAATCCAGGGAATGGGGTTTATTAATTACTTGGGCTCCCTCTCTAAGTGGACCCAGGCAGATCTTTACGGGGTGGATGAAATACACAGCAATAGCCGAAAGGGGTCGACAGATAAGATTGTCTGTTTATTCAAAAGAGATGAAAAGAAGAAATACGTGAAGCAAGAGATGAAAAATAGAACTGCGAGCGTCTGACAGGCCAGACGTAGAAGGCAGGTGAGGGGTGGTTTAATTTGACTACGCTGGATCGCAGTCCACACTGACGGTGACATTTCACAAGCGGGACCGCCCCAGGCCTGCAGTCATTTTGTAGTAATGGTCGGCAGGACACCTACTTTTATTTAAGACTAGAATTAAAAGGGAGAATGTATGTCACAATGGTCTCTCAGATGAAGTCAGGCTATGGTGATATATGTTAAAGCAATGAATTTCTGGTCTCCCTACTTTCTGGTGCTGGGAATTATCAGCTAAGAGACAGATCTGAGGCAAAACTACATGCTTAACCAACTTTTTCTTCTATTATAATGCGGCTCATGGCATCACTTGTTAACGGGTTCAAGTGGTTTTTTGTCTTATAGTGAAGGTAAAATGCCAACGGTTAGGCTGTCACGGGCCAAAGATCCAGATGTCCATGCTTAATTCACTCCAGGGAAAGAATATGTGTGTATACCAGAGACTCTGCGTGTGTGCGCACGTGCGTGTGCCCACATGCGTGTGTGTAAAAACCCCTATTAAAATATTAAGCATGAACATTAAAGAATACAACTTAAATGGGATTTTCATTAGAGGTTTTACTCTAATCATTGACTCTTCTTAATTTTTCTTTAATTTTTCTCTTATCTCTCCCAGGCATAAATAGACCTAGGTTTTCATAATTATTTTAGAACCAACAACTCTCAAGGCTTTATATGTTGTTGGGATACATTAGGGTTTCAGAGCACATTAATGTTAAAAACTCTTGTGTCCTTCAATAAGATCAATTCACTGTGTCTTAAGTGAGCAGTTAAACATTTATCATTCATTTATTCATTCATTCATTCATTGACAGATACGGGCTAGGCACTGGGGAAGCAGTGGTGAATGAAATCAGGCATACAGCCTGTTGTCACAGAGCTGCAAGGCTCTGACTTTTAAGAGGGAAAAACACACATTAGCCCTATAATCCCACATAGAGATGCTAAAATGACACTCTGTCTTTTTCTGAGCGTGGTGCAAGCAGAAGTCAGCTCCTAGGCAGCGGGAACAGCGCTTGCAAAGGCTGAGAAGGAGGGAGTGGGTGTAACTGGAGGTGGAGCCAGTGAAAGGGGCTTGGAGGCTGTGTTTAGGGATTTGGGATTGTATTCCCAGGGCTACAGGGGTGCATTTTGGAAAGATTCCTTTGTTGCAGTGTGGAGAACAGTTGGATCTGTGGAGGGGAGGGGAGAGAGGACAATAGCTCACTTAAGTGCATTTATGACTAAGATAGGATCTCGCTCTCCAAGGTGCTTAAGAGAGGAGACAAAAATTAAGATTTAGAATTTGTTTGATAGGGAAGATAGAGGCAAAACTATTAACTTCAGAGTGCTTACAATTAATAAGCATCAAGTAATTCTTCTGCTTTCTTGAGTTTCCACAAAAGATAAAAATCCAGAGAATTCTCGGCAAGAGTGGGAACAGTGGGCTCTGCTCTGAAATTACTATATAGAAAATTGTAAACTTACTATCACTAGGTTTCAATTTCCTTTAATCGATGATGTGACTTTGTTCCCATTAGGCCATTACAGAAGACATTTATGTGATAAATTCATTCACATTAAGGTGTGAAGGGCTGATAATTGTGAGATGCAGCTATGTGAAGGCAGGGACTGGGGTCCCTCTTTATATACTCAGGCCTGGTCTAGCGTCCGGTATATAGTTGTTAATATGAAAAGAAACTGGGTTAATTGTCCCACGTCGCTTATTGTGAAGTAATGTGGATAGTAATATATAGGAAGAAATTTCTAAGGGGTGAATTTTAGACCATTTGGCATAGAGATTGTGGAGATCATTTTAAGTAATATGGCCTTCCTGATACTGATCAAGACAACAATGCACGGGGCTGCCACTTTTCTTCCCTGCATCCAATTTCCTACTGTCACCTCACAGCGCTGCCATCAGCCCGAAGAAAGCATGAAGCTGAACTTCCTGTGTTGTTTATAGAACTCAATTGTACAGAACTCCACGTTTATAATTCAGGGATCCGTCAGCTGAACACTGCACTGTGCAAAAGACAATTCGGACTAAATATTTTGGGGAATAAAATGAAAGCACTTAAAATAATGTTGCTTGGGACTAAGGATTCAATCCGTAAAAGGGGTCTTTCGGCCCTAGTGTAATTAGCAGCATGACTCACAGATGAGAAAATGTTAACCACTGTTTTTCAGACTCCGTGCTATGGGAGGCCAGGCTGCAGAGCTCTTTCTTCCCGGACTTATCCTCAATCCCACCTCAGAACACTCACGGACGCCAACTTCCAGATCTGAGTCTGGGACGCTGTCATGTCATGGGCTCAGTCCGGCAAGTGCGCCACAGAGGTCTTTCCTGAGGTCAAATACGAGTCAGCCTTGAAGGAGGAGGACCTCAGAGGACAGAAGTCAAATGCTGATCAGGCTGGATGAATACCAGCCACCCACGTAAAGCAGACTGTGGACCCTGCAGTCTTTGGTGATCTGGCTCTACCGAGATCAGCCAGGCTCTTCCTTGAGCCCTGAAATGACTCTGGATACATCTGATAGATCTGGTGGTACAGCAACTAATCAAACAACCTACGTTATTTTGTCCATAAGATTCAAGAATAAAATGAACTTTTTTTCCCCTTTGACTCAAGTTGACATAAGCTTTGTTCTGGAGTCAGACAGACTTGGGCCACTTGCCACTTCTTAGCTCTTTGTGTCTAGATAAGCAGAGAAAAGAGTAGTGTGTTTTTCCTTTCCTTTTTTCTTATCTAACTCTTCATTTTTCTTTTCCCCAGTGAAGTGTGAATGACTGTTAGCAGAAAAAATGATACACAATGCATCTGGCTAATAATTTGGCTGGGGACGCCTCCTTTTAATACTTCTGTTGACCACTAATATTGAGTCAATGTCAAACAGGGACAGCTGCCTCCATCATGGTGGTGAGTTTCTAAACAGACATTTGATTCTCCTACAGTGAAATGATCTCATTATAATGAATTCTCCAAGTTTAAAAATGGGCAATAGTTTATTCCCTGTTACTAGCCGACCTTGCCTGTAGCTAGCTTTTACAAGTCATACATTCTACTGGCAAACAGTCTCCTCATGTCAATACTGGAAATGGTGTGGCTTATCATTTCTCCTTCTTCCCTTTCACTTTTCAAATCTTTTGCTCTATTCTTATTTAGCCCAAGTTGTACATTCATATCAAGTCTTCTCTGATTCTTCGGGTCACAACGATTTTATTCCAGGAACAAGACAATTTACCTCCACTTCACAGTGTTATGGAAAAAGAGAGATCACCATTCATCGGAATTAAAAGGACATCGTACTTTAAAAAGAAACAGCCACAAGTTTCTCATTTTAAACCGAAAATTTTAACTTGGCCTTAAGATGCTGCCAATTGGATACCACATTTAGATTTAACACAAAACCTGACCAACGGCTTGGCCTATGCAATCCTGCCATGGTTCAAACACAGCCTGAAGAGTGAGCCCACCACTTCTTATGAGGAAGTGTGCCATTTACCTCAGCTACAACGGGGTCCAGAGTAATCATGTTCTATGTGGATCAGAAAGGGAGGCCAAGAGAGGGCCGGTCAACAAAAAGAAATGAAGAAAGAAAAGCAAATTCAAGGGGAGTAACGACCGGCCCCCAGTGGCCTTATTATATGAATAGACTGCAGATAACTCCATCTTTCTACCACAGTGCTTCATAAATTCTGTCATCTTGTTAGGACTGTCAGAGCACTGACCTCACTTCCTCCATTAACGAGCTCACCCTATTTTGAGGGGAGATTCTTTATGAACACAAAGCCCAGAAACACCTCATAAACAGCTTGTCAGCCTTGTGATTCTGGATGTAATGAACTCCATGCCAGGGAGCCAGAGACCAGCTGCCCGGCAGAGCAGGCCACACGGAGGCGCCTAGCACAGTCATGGCTGGGGAAGGGGGCAGGCACACGGCCAGGTATGGGAAGGGGCAGAAGACAAAGTATAATCCCATTTACCGAGAAAGGCGTCAGCGATAGATTGGTGGCTTTCACACAACAGCCAGGCTCTCTTTTATTTGCCTGGGAGCTTTCTCTGTTCAGTAAGACAGAGGCAGCCAGAGCGTGCGATTCAGGCTCAGAAGCGCTACTGAAAGAGCCAGTTTGTGTACTGCCCTCTCTGGTGTTTTGTTTTTGTATCTGAGAGCTACTGGAAGACTCCATCCATCTCCCCACCCTCCATCCTGGCTCTCTTATTTCAGGCTCGAAGAGGAAAGTGGCTTTGAGTTTCCAGTGATCCAGGATGGATTAAATGGCCAAAAAAAATTGCATTCTGCTTCTATGAGACTGAGTTTGCATGGTGTCTCCAGTATGGCCATGAAAAAGAATCCTGCCTCTATAAAGGCAAGGAGAAGTCCCCGTGGCCAGCTTATGCACTGGGCGAGCTCCATAAAGTTGCTTTTGCTGACAGCGTGGGTCTGAGCATCTCCAGACAAACTGCGTCAAATAATAGATAAAAACAAAGCACCTCCAAGGCCCGGGAGGACCCTGTGTCTCATTCCTAAGGTGTCTCCTCTCCCACCCAGTGCAACACTTTTTACCCCTGCTGATTTACACTCTCTCGGTGGCCCCAAGGGTGGACACAGCACAAATTGTTTAGTGTCTGCATTGGTGCCTTTAATACGCGGTGAAAACAGCTCAGGGGCCTGGACCCAGTGCCCTTCCTTTCCTGTCATGGCGGCACCAAAACCCCATTCGCAGCACACACCATAATCAGAGCTTGCAGACAGGGGACGGGTTCATCGAAATTCATTTGAGGCCTGTTGGGGCCGGTGGAGGTGGGGAGCAGAGGCGGGCTGAGCTGGAAGGCGGGCCCGGATCTCGCCCGACTCTTCTGGGTTCTGCATCTAGACCAGGTGTACGGGGTCATCAGTTATTTCCAGTTGCTGTTTTGGCCAGCCACATAAAAAATATCCCTGACAATTCTGAATTGCATGTATAAACCATTTTATGGCTGTTGGGGTTGGTGCTCTCTCCTCTCTTTCTCAGGTTTTTACCCCCCTTCTGAGTATCCCATATTTCCTTCTCTCTGCTGTATACAACATAAACATTTATCTTCTTGGACCATGTATTCAAAAAAAAAAAAAGGTAAAGGGAATAGTAAAAATCCAGAGTCAAATGTGAGTGGCAGAGCTATAATTCTTTATGAAGTAGCAGGTAAGATTGATTGTCAAGGGTCAAAAGGCTAGGTCAAACTCCGCTCATTCGTCAGCTGAATGTCATTTTTGTTTTCCCTGTCACCAGATAGCTTTAAAAAAAATTGCAACTCCTTCCTCATTATCTGGGACTTGGCTCCTTTTCTGCCATCCAGTATTAATGAAACCGTGCTTCAAGCCTGGCCCTCTTCTTTTGAGGTTTTTCTTCATGTACTGCCTCCCTTTCTTAAGCATTACAGAGAAAGCACCTTTTCAAAGGCCATTTTCTCCCACAGCCATGTTGGGAAATTTCCACCAGAGCGAGGAGGATGATTTGCAAATACACACGAGGTAGCGATGTTCGAATGAACAAAAATGTAATTAAATCATAGCAGGTGTAAAGCTCGTGACCCACCGTAATTGGATGGTGGCAATATCTCTGCATCTCATCCATAGGAAAAGAAACTGAGCTGTGATATCTGGAAGCCATCTCAAATTATGTGTCACGTACAAAGAAAAAAAAGCGTTCCCCTTGTAATTACGGCTGGTCACAACAACATAATGCAAAACCTAAAATAACACATTGATTTCGCTGGGAGTCTGACACGTCGTCCACGGTGGGTCAAATGTAGGTTAACGTTATCAAATAATTCCATCTCCAAAAGATTCATTTAATTAGCTTGTGTTTAAATTTCCTGAAGTGAAAGAGAAGGGTGATTTGTGAGATGGGGATCCATTTGTGAATCTTTCAGGATAGACGTGGTAAATGCTAAAAGTTATCAGCAAAGAGAGGTAACTCTTGACACATGAATTTATGTCCGCAGTTAAGGAATGGCATAAAGTTGGAGCCTTAAGCAATCATGAGGAGTTCTTTATTTTGCAAGCCTATATATACCATTTTGTTTTCTATCCTTTTTGCATCTAAATAGTGTTAGTGCAGAGACAGGGACCACAGTGGATTGATAAACCTAAGTTAGAGTTTTCTTTATAATAGTGACATTATTTGGACTAATCACCTAGTCTTCTCTACAAGTGTTTGTAATTTTCATTAGCTCAGCTTACTCCTATTGGTTGGCAACTGTATGGTGTGACTAAAGTCTTACATGGGCCAGTGAATCTCGCTTTATTTCTATTTCGTGATCACAGGCCTGTAGCCACCACAGAAAGTCCTGCCAAGGATCTTAGAAGGTCCAGAAAGAGGGCACATGGCAAGATCTAGGTAAGATCAACACACGATCTCCTCAGGGAGCAAGAGTAACGACAACAGCAAACAAAAACCTTCAGTGACATTCTAGGCTAATTTCAATTTACCAGAAATGCTAGCTAACTTTGAATATAGCATCTATTGATTTTGGAGCAGCATGTTTGGTCCTTGAAAAATGGCACTTGCGAAGCCATTCAGCCTGAAGAAGTTGATTAAGAGGAATATGGCTCCGCCATGTTTACAATCTGGAATATAAGAAGGCAAAGCTCGGAGAGAAAAATTCTCTATGGGAGTGGCTTGGTAAAGAGACTTGCCCAGGCAACCTGAAGCTTTTAACCCTGCCCCCAAGGAGCTGCTCAAGGGAAAGCTGCACCAGCTGCAGCAGCAAGAGTCTGGGGAGACAGGGAGCTTTGGATTCTGAAAGGTGGGGTGGGCGGCCCCAGGGGTGTGAGTTGTGAAGAGCAATTCAGTCCATTCTCCAGCAAGGAGACAGACCAGTATGAAGGAGGAAGCCCAAAATATGAACTGGATAAAAAAAAAAAAAAAAAAAAGCAACCTAAAAGTCCATGGATACAAGGAAGGATCTAAAATAAACTTGACAAAATGTTATGTTAAAAATATGTACTTTTCCTTAAGTCTTATTTTTTCCTAACGTTGGGTGGTGTTTTATTCGATAATTTCTAATAAAAAGAAATGGTTTTACATTTTGTGGTCACGATTCTTATTCTTTGTAAGTATCTCTAGGACGTCTTGGTGGTCAGTGCGAAGGCCCAAGTCCATGCTGTTAAGCTAAGACGTCTTAATGGCTACACTGCTCACACAGCTGACAGTGACCATGAGGAACACGGTCCAGAGATGATACAATAAGTCCCATGAGGATTGTCCCAAACCACAAATAATAATGGCACTGTAGCATCTCTAACTGTAAATGACCTGGATTCTATCTTGTGAGGCTAAGGTGTTTGTTTTAATGGGCTACGAAAAGCAGGGCCAATTATTTCAAACCATGAATTCAGATTGGCGGAGAAAAGTATTAAAAACGGACTGTATCCTATTCTTTTAAAAGAGATTTTCATGTTGTTGAATGGTCAACAGCCACACTAGCACTGCAATCAACTGGGAACCAGATCACTGTTAGACATGATCAGTGAAAGATGATAGCTAATATTTTCCAATTGAATCACAATGCCAGAAGATTCTGATAGTTTTTTAATGTGGGCATCAATGGAAAAAAGGTGAAATCCTGCTTTTAGATTAAAAAAAAAGCTCTATGCATATAAGATCAGGAAAACTTAGCTTAATAGCAATCCATATGAAACAAACAAAAGACTTTATGATAACCCAACAATTTGACATGGCTATAAAATGGTGGTGTGATAAGTGGATAAATGACTGGAACTGGGTCTACATCAAGGACACACAAGCCCTTCTGGGTTTTGCTGTCTAGTTTCTGGTGGTGGGTGTGAGTGGCCCAAGGAAGTGTAGACCGAGTGGGTGCTCTGGGGATAGAGGACCTGCGGCCAGACAGAACTGCCAGTGGTGCCGCTAGAAGCAGCTGGGAGGAGGTAGAATGGAAGGGATCTTGGGGGAAAGTAATGCATGGAAAAGAGAGGTATTGATGCTATCTTAACATACTTGGAGATGTTCTCTTGAGAAAAGGAATTATATTTAGGTAGTGTAGCTCTAGTTCTGGGCAAGATCAGGAACACTGTTTGTAAGCTGGGGGAAGGTGAGCTTTGGGTTCAAAGTCAACATAAAGTCTTATAAGGATAGAATGTGCTATCTCGAGAAGGTGCAAGTACATACTGCTAAGCCTACAGGTAGAGAGACTGGGTGACGACCTGTATGGAAGAATACTCAAACTGGATGGGACTTGGACATGTCCTCTAAGGCTGTAGATAACTGTCATTTTATTGACAAATTAATGAATAAATTTGAAAACACTGATTGAGCATCTTCTATAAACCACACACTATAATCCTACAGAGCATCCGGTGTTGTCAGTGTCCACATGACGGGCTGATTCATCACACAGTCTCCACTGGGGTAACTGGAGAATGGATTGAAAACCTATCCCTTTGCTCATCACGATGACTGTGGCATGTAGGACGGGTGGTCCATGATCCATGCTTCAACAATGGGCTTCCAGCTCAATGCTCTATTTGCCTGTTCATCTAAAAAGCATCTTGATTTTCCCTTTTGTCATGGTTTTAATGAAGAGAAAGTTGGAATGTGCTGAAAAAGGAAGGAGCTCTGTATGTTGTTGAGTACTACACATGAGTCACTATGCTAGAAGCTCTATATGCATTATATTATATGTATATGATATATATACCCCCTGGAAATACTATATACATACAGTACATATATGATGTATATACCCCTTGTTACAGGGTATAATATATATACATAATATACACTATATAATACACAGGGGGTATATATATATTATACCCTCTGTTACAGATGAGGACACTCAAGCTCCAGAGACATGAGGTGATTTTCCTGGTATCAGATGGCTCATAAGAAGTGGAGCTAAGCTTTGTACTCAGGTCAATTTCACTGCAAAGACCACGGTCTTGACGTTACATCTTATTGCCTCTAAGAATAGATAACAGTCTATGGTACCTGGGTGGCTCAGTTGGTTACATGACCAACTCTTGATTTTGGGTCAGGTCATGATCTCACCGTTGTGAGATCAAGCCCCATATTGGGCTCCATGAGCAGGGAATGGAGCCTGCCTGGGATTCTCTCTTCCCCTCTCCTTCTCCCTCTGTCTTTCCTCTGATCTCTCTCTCTCTCTCTCTCACACACACACACACACACAAAGATATAGTACACTGAATTGTCAACATTATGTCTCACAATTTAGAGCTTGATTATAATCAAAAGAAGATTAAGTAAGGAAAAAACAATTAAAAGGAAAAGATAACTCAAAGTTAGGTTTTTATGTTTTAGTGTTTAAAAGTATATCTGCTCTT
This sequence comes from Crocuta crocuta, assembly GCF_008692635.1. Classification (NCBI taxonomy): domain Eukaryota; kingdom Metazoa; phylum Chordata; class Mammalia; order Carnivora; family Hyaenidae; genus Crocuta; species Crocuta crocuta. The sequence goes on from NW_027532825.1 coordinate 9,219,889, forward strand.
TGATCTTATTTAGACAAACTGTAGTAACCGCTGTGAGGCAAGCCCCTTCCTGTTTACCCTTTACATGCCTTTGACTCCAGAACTATCCAGTTATCAATCTTCCCTACTAACAAGTCTCATTGAGTTAACAAACATGAATACTAGAAAGTTCCACTGGGCCCCTGCTTACATGCAGAGCCCTGGGCTGCACATGGAGACTGGAGAGGCTCAGTACTGTGCAAACCATCTAGACTAGTGCTTCTCAATCCAGGTGTCCACGAATTACCTGGAGATCCCAAGAAAATGTCAGTTCTGATTCTGCATCTGGGCTAGGGTCTGAGATTCTCTGTTTCTAACCAGCTCTCCAGTGATTTTGGAGTAGCAAGCAAAGAACGACCACAGACAGCTAAGATTTAGATCATTAGATAATTGACCCAACATTTTGTCTGCGTGTATCTTCTGGAATCTGAATGTGAAAGGCAAGACGAAAACATGTGTAAGAGGGAATAGCCCCTAAACAGAAACAGAAGAGAAGATAGAGAAACAGCATGTAGCTAACACTTACATAGTGCTTTACCTACATTAACAGACTCAATCTTCAAAATAACTCCATGAGGCTGGAAGACTCTGACTTGCCACAGTTGTAGATCAGGAATTGAAAGCCAGAGAAGATGAGTTACACAGCCAGGAGCAACTACAAGTTCTTCTTTAACATGTTGTGTGCTAGAAGGTGAACTACAAATACTGAGAGAAGAATCTAGGCGAGAGTATCCAGGATACAGAGGAGTTCTAAACACCTTATGACAGGTGTTTAGTTCTTAAGGAGACTCAGATATCTATAGCCTGGATTCTAAACTTATGTTCCTTATACATTTTTTTCAGATAGTATTTGGAGAGCCATAAGTGGAAGGAAAAGTAGATTTAATATATGTTTACCTGGATAACTATTTGCAGACAATCCTTGCTGAGTTATTAATCTTCAGAGATGCTCTGTAGAATCAAGGATGCTGTGGTCACGAAAATGCCTTGTGCCCACCCACTCCTCCCTGGGATTCACAGCATCTATGAGTCTATTAAAGGTTCTGAGAAGTCCCCAGCAAGCAGATTCTTTTGACCTCTTTCAAGTTAGGATTTTCATTCTTATTTGACCTTTACTTCTTTTTTAAAAATAATACTTCTTACACTAATTAGTTTCCTCAGGGCACACTTTGAAAATGTTGATGTCCACCCATGAGTTAGGGCCAGTGAATCAAAGTTTCCTGGAAGCAGATTTCAGAGTAATAGAAAGGGGAACTTTCCAACACTGTGACTTGTCCAAAGTGATAAACTCCCCATCACCAGCAGTGTTCTGGGAGATGCCAGAAGATGGCCTTTGAGAGAAGGGTGACCATGTCTAAAAAGACATACCATCTTATGGAACACATAGTCGGTGTTATAATACCATCTGTGGTTTGGGTAGTCTTGTTGACTTTGTCCTGTAACTTGACAGTAAGATTAAACCATGCTAGGGTACTCACACAATCACATTAAGAAGAAATGTTACAAAAGACTAAATGATTAAAATCTTTTAGATTGACCCCTGGGTCAAGAAGCTTTATACCTATAACAAATATGTGTCCTAGGCACCCTCTTACAGCAATACTTTTGTAACCTTTGGCCTGGTAATAGCTCTAGGCTCTTCGAATTTACATAAGGTGGCAGAGACCGCCATGTTGTAGGGAAGGAGGATAGATGTGTGCCCGTATAAATCATGATGCCGGTCCTTCCCCCACCCCTCATTTCCCAGGTAACTCTCTCAGGGACTGTCTGGAGGTTACAGTTCCTTTACCAAGAGAAAAGCTGTACAGGTAACAAGCAGAGATGAAGCCTCCAGTACAAAGGCTGGTAAGAGAAGGAACTCACTGACTCCTATTCACCCCTTCGTTCACTCACTAATTCACGCCATCATTCAACATATGCCACCTGCTGGGAAAACAACCACAGGCTTCCTCCCCACAGGGAGACAATGCCTTCCTGAACACAGGTTTAGCTACCCAGGTGGGGACAGGGGCTCTGGGTGGGGGAAGGGGTCAGAGGAACCGCACAGAGGGGAGTCTGGAGTTCCTGAGATGGTATCGAGGAACTTCTACTCTCATGTAGGAACAAAGGACCAGGCTTGGGGAATTTTCTATTATTTCAGGTTTCTTTCCTCTGTGGCTATGATACGTGTTTTTTCAAAATCTAACATGGTAAAAGCAAAAAGTTTCGGTTTCTTAAAAAATTATTTTCTCTAATGTTTATTTATTTTTGAGAGAGAGAGAGAGACAGAGAGACAGGGTGAGCCGGGGAGAGGCAGAGAGAAAGGGAGGCACAGAATCTGAAGTAGATTCTAGGCTCCAAGCTGTCAGCACAGACCCTGATGCATGGCTCGGACCCAGGAACTATGAGATCATGACCTGGGCCGAAGTCGGATGCTTAACCGACTGAGCCACCCAGGCGCCCCAGGTTTTAGTTTCTCAATAGGGGAGGGTTTTCATTTTGCAAAAGTGTTAACATCCATATATTTGACATCCAGGTTTTTTAAATACCGTATAGCAATTGGGTCTTGTATAAATACCATTTTTTTGAACTAGGTTGGTAGCTCTGCCTATATTCCCAAGTAGGAATTCCTGAGTCTTTTCTCCTGGGTATGGAAATAAACCTTGTATTCAAAGGACTTTTCGCTAGTTGGTCAGTTGGTCATTTAAAAATCTCCGGGTGACTAACACATCAGATACGATGGCTATAGCAACCGAACATTCTAGGTTTCTGAGGCAGTCTTGAAAAAAATCCTGTCTCTATTTTCAGTCTCTGCATCACACACATAACCAACCGTGGCATCAGAGTTTTTGGCGGGATCTATGATATGCGGGGGTGGGGGGGGGGATGTCACAGAGGGTCAAATCCTCTGTGAGCTATAATCCTTGCAAGACGAGAATTCCAACAAATAAAGCTATGGCAAAGTAGAAAGAATTGTTGGGTTTGGATGTGACGGCCTGGGAGTGAGATCCGGGCTTTGTCACATTTTGTATGACCAAGGCAGGCCACTCCAACAGCTGGGTTTCCTTGTCTGTCAGATGGGAGGTAATCCTGCGTGAGGCCCATGTCACACACTGCGGGCTCGAAAGTTACATGGAGATGCCTGTGGATGAACTTGGCACAGAGGGGGTGAAGCCTTCAGAATTCACTGTGAGTGGACCCCAGAGACCTAACAGAGAGGCAACAGCTACTGAGAATGCCCCCTACTGAGGACCCCGGCCATCTGGGTGTCAGGGTGGACGCATACCTGGGGATCTTATGTGGTGTGATGAGGAGGAGAACAGCCTCTGAAAGGTCTAATACCACATTCTCGCCAACCCTGACTCAATTTAACTTAACATGGGGGAGGGGGGATATTTCTTATTCCTCGAGTCGCGCAAAAAAACCCAAACCCATTACGATTTTAATGTGAAGCACTTCCCAAACAGAAGGATTTGAAAGCACACAGAAAAAGAGATGTGTATTTCTCCAAAGGATATAGCATCTTACTCCTGCTCAGGAGGCGGTATCACTCTCTTACAGAACAAAGACCAAATTAAATGTTTAGCGCTGCAATGTGCTGTCACCAAGCATGTCAGTGTATTTATGAACAATTTATAATTTGAACTGCTTTCCAGACAGCTGGTCATATGTACATTAACGGAGTCATAATAACCTGTCAGGAGAAATTTCCTACAGCACATTCATTGGTGAAAATGTGGGCAGCCTTTCCAAACTCTACCAGATCCCTATATCTCAGGAACAGTGACCACAACCACCACAGCGACGAACAAGGGTTTACTGTATCCCTGCCTTGTCTGTTTGCACCCCACTGTGAAGGCTTTGAGATACAAACAGTCATTTACATATACAGAGTTGAGCCAGCTGGGTCAGGAATCAGGAATGTGTTAAAGTCAACCAGATCCCTGACAGACATAGTAAGGATGTATCTTAATCATGTGCAAGCAGGGAAAATTGATCTCACTACCGAGTGTCTTTCACAAAGGAATTTCCTGTGATTACGTGGGTAGGGCTGGGATGGTGGTAGAGGGAAAAGCCTCAAACTTGAAGGTAGACAGGTTTGTGTGTGACTCTGTTTTCATGTGCCTCGTATTCTGTTTTCCTGGTACTTTCCACCAGTAAACACTCAAACTTGTAGAAGATGCATTCATCTTACAAAGTGTCCTTCGTGTAACCCTAAGAGATTTTGCATCACGGTGCTCAGAAACCTAGTACGATCGTGGATGTCTGGGAGTGCCCTGGTTTCTGCCAACGGGATCGCCACATCGTACAAACCTGAAACAGTGTCTGATGATCACTTTGTGTTTGATGATCACTTTGTAGCAGAGGACGGCTTGCCTCACAGATATTTCACAGTGCCTCAATCGTAAGATTCTAGCAAAACCCCAAAGCAATCAACATGTTAACTTATTTTCTCTTGGTTGCATTATCTTATGCTCACTTACGTGGTTTTCTTTCTCCATTATGTTGTTCAATTATCTTGTGGGAGCTTTCAGTGAAAGAACTCACCTATCCCACTCCACTGCCCCCTTAAATTACCTGTGAGAAATGTTTCAAATACGTAATTTCGGAAAGCAGTCATAATTATTTCCATTACCAACACGCAACTATAATTGCCTCTTTAACAATTTTCAGAAGCAGTTGAAAGGATAGTAAGTTCCAGAGACATGGTCCATTTGAATCTTTATCTTTGGGTTTGTATTGTATCTCAGTGACATAGTTTTGGATCCTGGGGTTCCTAAAGCTCAGCTGTGAACGCTTGGAAGAAGGAAGGGGGAGCAGCCCCAGCTGTCTTTCCTTTATGGAACATACACCATTGAGTTGCCCATTCTGCACGGGGTGGGGAGGGCGGAGGGAGGTGTCCCTGAGAGGAGAGGAGGGGCAAGCCATCTGAGCACACTGTGGGAGAGCATGGGCTGAGCACATGTCCAAATCTAGTATTTAGCATTTCTCTTGGGTTGACTTAAGTTCCTCCAAAAGATGTGTTGAAGTCCGTCCCAACCATCAGCCCCTCAGAAAGGGACCTTACTTGGAAATAATGCCTTTATAGAAGTAATCAAGTTAAAGTGAGGTCATCGGGGTGCTGTCATCCAACATGGCTGGTGCCCAATAAAAGGGGAGATTTGGACAGACACAGACACACAGAGGATACATGGCCACATGAAGACGGAGGACTGGAGTGACGTATCTATAAGCAGGGGCTGTCAAACATTGCTGGCAAAGCACAGAAAGCTAGAAAGAAGTAAAGAGGGATTTCCCTTAGGTTTCAGAGAGAGCAAGGCCATGCCAATCCCTTGATTTGGACTCCCAGCCTCCAGAACTGTGAGGCCATGAATTTCTGTTTTAAGCCACCCAGTTTCTGACACCTCATTACAGCAGTTCTGAGAAACCAAGACATTATTTCATTTCATTTCTACCACCACTCCATGGGCAGATGTTACTTTCTCTCTCCAATTTTCCCAAAGTGGAAACTGCAGCTCAGGAAGGTAAGGTGATGCCTTGACTGAGAGAGATAATACACAGGAAATGCATAAAATGCATCTCAGCTGGGTCATGTGCTTGATGTGGTGCCAGGCACTTGTCTCATTGTTCATGCCTGTATAGCTCCCTGAACACTGGTGTGGAGAAAGGGCATGAGAATAGAGTCCCTTGGAGAGAGGCTCACAGTTTGTGAGTTTGAGCCCCGCATCAGGCTCTTGGCTGACAGTGTGGGGTCTGCTTGGGATTCTGTCTCCCTCTCTCTGCCTCTCCCCCACTTGCACTGTCTCTGTCTCTCTCCAAATAAGTAAATAAACTTAAAAAGAGAGAGAGAGAGAGAAAGAAGGGCCCTAAAGTGGTCCCAGGGATCTTCCCATCAGGAACAGAGTGGCCTAAGTGCAAGGGGGTGTCCGCTTACAAAGAAGATCTAGAAATCAGCACTGGATTCCACTGAACATCCCTTGTTTACTGCACACCACCACCACCTCCTGCGCCCCACCCCCCCGGCTCCAGCCCCATACACAGTGAGCTGTAGAGCACTCGCCTTAGAGAGTGTGGGTTCAGCCATTTACTACTAACTTGTTTACATGAAACACAGAACAAAAGACTATCAGACTATCAGAACCTGGGCCATGTGGACTCTGCCCTTTATGGAGAAGCAGCAGCATGGGGTGAGCAAGCCTCCCTCAGCCCCGATACCACGCTGAAGGTGGCCCATCGCCATTGGCTGTGCTTCCTAGACCCACATGTGCAGCTGACTTTTGGAATCTGACCAAACTCAAATGCTGATGTGTCCAGAGGTTCATATCTCAGGCACTTTTCTGAAATGTCCTGAGTTCCTGTTCCCTGCTGACCTGGAGGTGCTGTTCCTCACTCACAGTCCCCCCATCCTGCCTGTAGGCAGCTTCCCAAGGTAGGATTCTCCACCATATTGGTGCCCCATGAACATTTGTGAAGGGGAGTTCAACCTGGGCATCAATTTCCTCCTTTTCCTTGGGTCTATACGGCTCAGTTGATAATGACAAAAGTTCTTCGATCCTAATACTCTAGATTCCCCCAGGGTGAAATCAGTGCACCGGCGCCCGGAAACTCAGTGCTCTGTGTTTCTCTGATTATGTCAATCTATTAGCGAGGGGATTTGAAAAACAGAGACCTTCCTATCCACGTGTTTTTACCTGAACATGTAGTGTTTCTTAAATATTAGTTATTGTTTCTCCAATTGAAAGACACAGTTTCCCCAGAAGCACAGTGCCGCTAGCTATGTTTTGAAAGAGAATTTTATATATGGTTGGTTCAAATTAAATACTAGTGGGCAATAATAAATATTTTGGCGAGTAGTTTAAAGGTGAAGTGAAGGGGTCACCAAACTCTTGAATACAGTTGTTATTTATGTTAAGCAAATAGAATGTGTTGGGAGTAAGCATGGAAACTTGCCATATCCATAAGGTTACTATTCATATTTTTCATTTGTTTATCTTTATATTTTAAAAATTGATTTCCAAAAAGTGATATCACTATATCATCTTTTACTCCTTTACACCTTTTCATTTTGTTGCCAGCATAGACTTCTTCTTTTGGATATACTGTAAAAGGATTCCTCCCTTCTAGTTAATTAACACATCCATCACCTCACATTTTATCGTTTTATTTTTTTCTTTTGGTGAGAACATTTAAGTTCTACGTTCCTAGCAAATTTCAATTATACAACGCAGTGTTATCAACTATGGTCACCATGTTTCTACATTAGAGCCTCAGACCTTACTCATCTCAACATAGGCTTTTATAAACTGCAATCTTCTCTAGCTTTTCATAAGTAGCAGAAGTGTTATATTAAGGAAATTGTTAGCATGTTATAATCTACCAGGGTAAAGGAAGGAGATAACTGGTGAGCACGTATTCTTCCTCTGAGGACACTCCCAGTTTTTATTATTATTATTAATTTTGTTTTTAAACTTATTTGGCTTTCACTAGTTTTCCCACTAATGTCCTCGTTCTGTTTCATAGGATCCAACCCAGGCTACCATGTTACCTTGACTCGTCATGTCTCCCCAGTCTCCTCGGTCTGTGATGGTTTCTCAGTCTTTCCATGTGTTTTTAGGACCTTAAAGTTCTGAGGAGTACTGGCCAGATATCGCATGGAATGTCCCGTAGTCTAGGTTCGCCTCATGTTTTCATCTTGACTCAGCCAACAGTTATGGGTTTGGGGAGAGAACACTACAAAGGCAGCATGCCCTGCCTTCTCATCACGTCACATCACGTCACATCACATCATGTCATGTCGCATCACATCAAGAGATTCATGACGTCCACATGGCTTTGCTGGGGATGTTAACCTTGATCACTTGGTTAAGGTAGTGTTTGCCAGGGTTGTTCACTGGAAAGTTGCCATTTTTCCCTTTTCATATTCTGTTCTGTGGAAGTAAGTCACAAAGTCCAGTCTAGCCCACTTTGGTGCTGGGGGTGGGGAAAAAGAGCAGAATTAAGTTCCATGTCCTGAGGGGTGGAGCACATCTTCGTATGTAATTCTTCTTCAAGGAAGATCTGAAGCTCTCTTTTGGTCTTTTGTTATCTGTTACTTGGCAGGTTAATATTCCGGGATTCTTGGTTCACATCCTTTGAATTACCATATTCCCATAATTCCCCCTACCATCTCCCATTCTTTCATTCTCTAAAATGTTTATAGTTTGCTTAAAGTCATCTTCCAGCCCCATTATCAAGGGATTCCAGAAGGAAGTCAGTGGCTCTAAGTTCCTGCTGTGTCTCTAGCGTGGAGTTAAAGGCTTGTTTCCGTAATGTAATCTAAATATTCACTAATTCCCTTCTAACTTGTTTTAAAAGGGGAGATTTGGGGGAAGGAGAAATAGTGACTAATCACATTTGTTTAAAGATTATCCTTTTTTTAAAACTATGCCTTTGTAAAAAGAAATAGTCGCAAATCTAAAAGTAAAACATAGCCAATTGATTCCTATTCTTTGTGGATGTGCATTTAGCCAATATTTGAGGAACTAGAATTTGAAACTTAGGTTTAAAGAATGCTTAGCTTTTTTGTTTTGAGAGAGATCCAAACTCAGCCAGAAGTTCATCCTCCCCATCCCCGTCACCCAAGTTGAGCTAACTAGGTATTTCATTTTGTTCAGCAAACCTTTTATTTACTGGGTCCCCATTATGACTCTGACCTTGAGGGAAGTCCTTGGATTCAGTGAAGAATAAAATATGACTCTGGTCCCAAGGGGCTTTCAGGTTGATGGGAAGGAAGACACATCACCAGAGACGTTCAACGCAACCTGGCAAGTGCTGGGCGGACTATGCCCTGTGTGCTGTGGGGATGTAGGAGAGGGTCCCCTGGCCCAGAGGGAGGAGGCAGGACAAAGCTGGCTAGAAGATTCCAGAGGCTGGCTGTTCTATGGGAGCCAGCCTGGACTCTATCTCTCTGTGGTGGCTGGAAGGATGATGAACTGACTAGTTAGTGCATTTCCATTTGGTATTTATGACTCCTTTCTACCCACTCACCTCCTAAGTGCTGTGTTTAGTTTCTGTCCTACGACCTTGGGCTGTCTCTGGGCCTCCCCTAATTGTCTGTGTTGTCATCATAATACTTAAATTTATTCCCACATCTACCATGTACGTGTTTTTCAGAAGCACTGGGTTTTGTGAAATCTGATCTAACAAAAACCACATATGCATCCTCACAAGTACCAATTCCTCGTTCTCTTCATAACCAAATCCCCCCAGCCTCCTACTTGATCAGAAATAATCAAATCTCTCTGTTTTTTCTTCCACAGCAAATTGGTTTTCCTGATAACATCTTCCATTTCCAGGATTTTTAGTTGTTGTGCTTGTGGGTTTTTTTTTTCATTTTTTGTTTTTGTTTTTTGTTTTTGTTTTTAAGAGAAGGGTAAAATAAATCGAATGACCGCTTGAACTACTCCTGGATTTCTCACCCCCCACATTACAGCAAATTATCCCTCCTGGCGGAGATAATGTTTGAAAATGAGCGTTTAGGCATGTTACTGATGGAAAGTTGTGGCACATCAAGCAGGCTTCGTCAGCCACTAGAGAGGGGAATTTCGAGAAGCTCCCGCTGCTGTGATAATCTGCAGCTCCCCACAGCTCAGGCAGCTGACACGGCCACTGTGGCTGGTCTACTGCCAGCACTGGGGCTTTCTGTAATTTCTTGACCCTGGGGACTGCTCCCTGGTCATAAGGGTTATTTGTTTCACAGATTGAACACAGGACAGTACCTGGATTTCCTTTGTAAGGGGGGAAATAAAGAAAGCAAAACAAAGCCAACCTGGAAAATTTCCCTCTTGCTGTTCATTGAGATCCAGGGGTGGTAAACATTATCTGTAAAGTGCCAGATAGAAAAGGTTTTAGGCTTTGCAGCTATATAGTCTCTGTTACAACTACTCAGCTCTGTCATGGGTACAAACACAACCATACATTATATGTAAAGGGATGAACAAGGCTGGATTCCAATAAAGCTTTATTTAGGGACAGTAAAATTTTGAGTTCATATAATGTTTATGTGTCATAAAAGATTATTCACTTTTTAATTTTTTTCAACCATTAAAAAATGTAAAGAACATTCTTAGCATGTAGGGGTATAAGCAGAGATTGGCTGGGTTTGGCCCACTGGCTGTTGGCTGACCCTCGATTAAGATGAATACAAGGATCCATCACCCAGCTGGCCTCTTAGCAATACTGGCATCCCTCTGGGTTCTGTGAGGTGCATGGGGGCATGCTGGCAGAGGACTCTGAAGGAGAATCCTAGAATCCTCAGGAAGAAAGGGGTCTTGGAGAACACTGGAACAAACCAGTCTGGTTTTACAGGTGAAGGAAGGGAGTGAGGGAGAAGCTAAACGGTCTGATCTGTGGGTAGGTGGCTAGTTGGGACCGGAACACTGATGTTTTGAGTCTCTAATCTAGGAGACTTCCTATTATTTTACATTTTACGGGATGAAAGAGAACTGATAGGAAAAGAACCCTGGAGTGGCACTGTGACCCTCCACGCCTCACAGTGACCAAGAGGATGAATGTGCATGGAGGCTCATTTATTACTATGACAAGACTCAGGTCTAGCGGCGTGAGCTGTGAAGACAACAGCCTTCCTGGTCCAGCTGAGGCTCTGTTCCTTCACCTGCCGCCAGCCCACAGGGGAAGGGAAGAAAATAGCAGTAACAATAATAATAGCTACCATTTACTAAATACATTTCCTCAAGGCAACACAGCAGGTATGTTAAAAGCACGGTCTCTAAAATCAAACTGCCTGGATTCAGGTGCCCTTCCCACCATCTGCTCCCTAATGGGACCGTGACAAGTTCCTTAAGCTCTCTATACACATCACAAACTCATCCTGTAAGGTACTGAAGCTAGTAGTCGGCATATTGTAGGGTTTTGCTCTCTCCATCATTGTTGGAATGACTCTTTTACTGTTTATTATTTTTTTGAGGTGGGGGGAGAGACAGAGCATCAGTGGAGGAAGGGCAGAGAGAGAGGGACACACAGAATCCGAAGCAGGCTCCAGGCTCTGAGCTGTCGGCATCGAACCCAACGCAGGGCCTCAAACTCAAGAGCTGTGAGATCATGACCTGAGCCGAAGTCGGATGCTTAACTGATTGTGCCACCCAGGTGCCCCTGGAAATGACTCTTAAAGGCAAGTGTCACATATGAGGACACCAAGACTTGGGGCAGTTCTCTTACTTTGGAACTGAAGCCAGATCTGCATATTCTCTTAGCTGTGATGTTGCCCTGCGTCTTCCAAGGGAGAAATGAACAGGGATGCCGTGGAATACCCCATCTGCTCTCCTGTGCTCAGTCATGGCTCCCTCGTCACGATTACTGCTTCAACTGTAATGCTGGCAAGGCTACTTCCTGTTGGTGACAGAATGTAAAGAGCCCTTCTTGACTTTGTCGTGGCTTTGAGAGTCCAGCTTTGGTCAGTCTGGAGTGGGGCGGTGTGATTTCATTGTATCTACTTGCCTTTATTTTTGATGGACTATATAATGTTGGCAAAACTACAGTAGGGGTGGCCCCTGGCTGTACAACTCTCACCTTCTGATGCCTCATTTCTCCACACAACAACACATAAAAGAGCCCACTGCAAGTTCATAGCTCACACCAACAGCTGAATATAAAGCCCCAGCATGGGGTGCTCCAACAGGTTCGGGGGGTTGGGTGGGTGGTGGTGGCTCGCAGAGGTGCTGGGCAGCCATGTCCTGCCTCAGACTCTAGAATATGAGATGCCCTGGGGGCAGATCCTGTGGCTGAGTTAAAAGAAGCTAATGAATAAAGGAGAGCCATGTAAAGGGGGAGAGGATGCACAATGAATTAAAGAAACCGTTTGCTCCTGGGATGTGGAGGCCAGGCTGGGTCCCCTGGCCTGCAGACCATCTGCATTGGCCAGGAAGGCTCTGTCTCAGGGCTCAGGTGTGTCCCACGGGGAACCTTGGGAACACAGCATGCTCAGCGTGTCTCTCCTGATCCCTGAAACAAGCATGTCTCCCTACTAGGAGGAGTCACCCAGGAACAGCCAACATCACATGGAAATGAGACAACCCCATGCCCCAGTGTGGCCAACACCACCACGCCTGGCTCATCAGGAAGGCTGCCTCATCCCTTGCATGGGGTCAGTCACCCTCCACCGCGTTCAACCCCTGCCTCTTCTTTGCAGCAAATATTTTTTAACACCTCCTTACTGGCCTGAAATGAAGCAATATAACTTACCTATGCACATAATTTCTTCAAAAATAACCAATACAATCTCTCAATTATAACAGAAAGGAGAAATAAAAGGAAGATAATGAAAAAAAACCACATATTTCCCTCTGGAAATGCCGGAGCATGCCTCTTCTGGAAGACATAGGAAGTAGTCTGATTTCTGCATCTATGGGTACAATCCAAATCCCACAGAGATTACGCTATTAATAGAATGATACAGAAGCATGAGATGAGTGGGGGAAACACCCCCAGCAACACTTGGATTGGAGGCTTTCTCAAAGCAGTGAAAACTCTGAGTAAACTGGCAGGTCTCAATAAGCCAAAGTTCAAGTACTCCCTTGATATCCACATCAAGTAGTTGCATTCCTGGAAAACTCAAGGTGTGTTAACCTGGCACAAAAAATCCTTTGGGTTGATACGTAGAATAGGTTGATACGTGCACAAGTTTATCAGTTCAGATCGTTATAAAAAGGATTTTCCTGCACATGGATGCCTGGCAGGACATCGGAGAGTCAAGATCGGAGCACTCTTCCTTGTGCAAGGCCGGCCCACGTGCTGGAGGACATCAGTCTGGGACATGTGTCCCTCACCTAGTATTCTGTGGAATAGGAAGCGACAAAGGAATTCTTTCTAAACACTGCCATTTGGAATGCCCTGTAGACACTTCTGCTCCAGCAACTTAACAACAATTCTGTCTCTTTGCTTAAAACACCCACTAAAAGTCACCACGCACCTTTTGCCTCGGTGCTTTATGCACTCCCTCTCTCTCTCGCCAGGTCGGCCATCACCCTCACGTCTCCTACCATCGTCCCACTGCTACAAACGCTCATAAAGAGAACATCAGGCCGATCTAAACTGGCACCAATTAGTGTCCCGCCACTGAAATTCCAGCTCGGGGTGGGTGCAGAATGGGCATGTGATTTTATTTTATCTACTTTCCATTATCTTTGATGGACTTTATGGCGGTAACAAAATCACAGTCCATCTGGCACATGAGTCCATGACTTTCACACTCTGTTGCCACATCTCCCTATGCAGACAACACATAAAAACATGGCATATTATCTCGGAGGCTGAAATGGAGAAAGTCACCAACAGCTAATGCTGCTCTGGAATTAGTATACTTTAAAGAGAAGCATTGCTATAGGATGCACCTGAAGGATCAACGTCAGTAACCCCTTCTATTCAGACTCTACTCACAAACAAGCCATGTGTCAGTCATCTTATTTCAAAACCTCAGAGTTGCACAAAGGACTTATGCAGAATAAACTTATTGGGAATATGTTAAATAGTTAAGAATCTGACTTTGAGAATGAGAGCGTCAGCAGCTGGCTGGCTATAGGGTTCATTGTATGTGCTTAACTTAAACTTTAAAATTTTATGAAAAGTCACAGCTGGTCCTTATTAGGAATAGTACTTACAGAGGAATGTCTTCCATATCATGCAAATTACAGAAAGTTACTGGGATTCTCCCTGTGTCAGACTGATCACAAATTGGGCTGTTACAGGATGCACAGTAACAGGCAGCATATATGGGGCACCTCGCTGCCTCCCCGGGGCCTGGCCTCTTGCTCAGAGGAGGCACTCAGTGACCATTTACTCAACACATAAATGAGACAATTCATGAACAAGTGAAAATAAGGGGTGTTCAAAGGGTGTGAAAACTTCAGAAATGACCCTTGTTTATTTGAACAGACAATCAAGGAGCCTAGTTATTTTTTTCTACAATATAATTTTTATTTTATTTTTATTACTATTTTAAACAATTTTTAATGTTTATTTTTGAGAGAGAGAGAGAGTACGAGGAGGGCAGGGGCAGACAGAGAGACACACACACAGAATCCAAGGCAGCTCCAGGCTCTGAGCTGTCAGCACAGAGCCCAATGCGGTGCTCGAACCTACGGACCGTGAGATCACAACCTGAGCTGAAGTTGGACACTCAACCGACTGAGCCACCCAGGTGCCCATCTACAATATAATTTTTAAAACAGACTTTATTTTTCAGGGAAGTGCTACACTTGCAGCCGAAGGTACTGCCTGCCCCCCATCATGCATAGACCCTATGCTGTTATCAACACCCTCCACCAGAACACTACATTTGTTACAACCGGTGAGCCTGCACTAACACATCATTGACATTGTTCATAGTTTACATTAGGGTTAACTCTATTTTTTAGGGTTCACTCCTGATGTGGTACATTCTAAGGATGTGGACACATTTATAATGACACATATCCACTGTTACAGTATCATACGCACTACTTTTGCTGCCCTAAAATTCCTGGGTGCTCCGTGCATTCTTGCTCCTCCTTTCCTGGCAACGACTGGTCTCTTTCTTGTCTTCATCGTTTTGCCTTTTCTAGAATGTCACGTCACTGGAATCATATAGCACATGGTCTTTTCAGATTGCCTTCTTTCACTTAGTAATACGTATTTAAGTTACCTCCTTGTCTTTTCATGGCTTGGTAGCTCATTTCTTTCTAGCCCTGAATAATATTCCATTGTCCGGAGGTACCGCTGTTTATTTAGCCATTCACCTACTGAAGGACATTTGGTTGCTTCCAGTACAACACAATTTTTGTGTGGTGTGTGTTCTCCTTCTTATCCCCCATCCCCTTCGTACACTGCTATTCACCTCTCATTTTTGACCTGCACCTTCCATTTTCTATACTTCTGCCATTTTACTCTCTGGCAATGCTTTTCAAGCAAGCACACCATCTCCAGCACCTGCTAGGATAATTCTTGGTCATGATAATAATAAATACAAGGTAGATTGGATTCCAAAGATGGAATCTTCACCTCAGAAGGACTCCAGAGAAACTTGGAGCTGGGCTGAGGGTGATTCCTGATGAACAGCGGAGAAGAGCAGAGACTGAGCATTGCCCTTCTATGATTCCCTTGGGGAAAACAGCTCACCCAGGAACAACTGGCTGACCATCTACTCCATCTTTGCGATCTGGTGCAAAATCAGGTCTGATGACTTTGAACACTTCTTCCAGGTTTTTAATCTGACCTTGCTCACATGGATTTCTCCTGCCCCCAATTAAAGTTGTCTTTTGGACACTTCTTAACTCTAAAAACTTCATTCAAGTCTCCTGTGGATCTTTGCCAAGGGAACTCCAACGGTGGATCCAACACACACCCAACTGGATTCCAGTCCATGAAAAGGGCTAACGAATACCAGTGTCTTCGTGGGAATCCTTCCTTCCCAGGGGCTCTGGTACATCTGAAAACTCACACTTGGAAGGAGAAGGCAAACAAGCTTTTCTCTCCTGTTAGTACCTGATATTTTAACAATTAGAGAACATACGAACATAGGAAGGGTTAAACAGACTTTAACTGATAAGGGAGAATTCTTCCTGGAAACTCCTTGGAGACCCTTGTAATTAATTTGATCTTCTTCAGTCATTAACTCAGACCCATAGTGAGTCGTCTGCACACTGCTCTATTAATTCACTGGAGATCACTTCCTAGGATTCATTTAGTTAAGCAGCACTGTTGGATTACATTTTAAAACCCTTAAAACTGGTTGTAATTGATGTCTGTTTATAGAAGCTTACTTTAATGGAGTCAAAGTGAGATGAAAATCTCTCCTGCCAGCCGGAGATGCTGTCTCACTACATAAAGCCAAGCTCTGGGAGCGCCGAGTGGAATAAAAATCACTGCTGATTAAAATAAATTATTATTTTAACCTGGATAAGAGGTTCTAAAACAGGGAGTATTTCAACTCTAACAATACGAATAAGTTATTTAAAACTGCACGCTCTTCCTGAAATGCACAGCAAACAAGGGTAAATGTGTATTCTCTCGTTGAACTAAACTTTCGAATGGACTAAACACAAGGAATAACAACATGGGCTAGATTTTGTGGGGCTGAGATTTTGCAGAGCTCTGGTTGTCTCCCCGAAGGAAGTCAAGGTGGAATGGCAGTGACGCCCCACCCATCAAGCCTTCCCCAAAGCCAGCCTCGCACCCAAATCACCCAGCGGGCCAGGCTCGCTCTGGGTGGGTGGTCAGTCACATGCTGACCAAGCACCCTGACCTCAGGCCTGGGGCAAATCCCACAGGCCTGGATTTCCTACCCCAAATACTTAGAAGCCAAGGGCTGTATTGTTTCCACTAGGCTGGTGGGGAGCCGGGGGGGAGTCTTTATTTTTTCTATAAAACGGCAAACTGCCCAAGGTACCCATTCTGACCTTTTCCATTTATTTCACTAGGCCAGCTTTTCTCTGCTTGGCTGACCTTTACCTTTCCTTCAAAGTTCACCTCCGGGCCTAATGACCGCTCTCAAAATCCTTCTCTGGCCACGCCTGACAATAAGAGCAAAGGCTTTTTGTTTGTTGTATAGACATTTGTGGTTTCCACAATCGGTTTTGGATACCCTCATGGACTTACTCTTTTTTGTTTTGAAATTTTTTTTTAATTTATTTTTGAGACTCAGAGAGAGCACGAGTGGGGGAAGGGCAGAGGCAGAGGGAGACACAGAATCTGAGGCAGGCTCCAGGCTCTGAGCTGTCAGCACAGAACCCGATATGGGGCTTGACCCCATGAACCGTGAGATCATGACCTAAGCCGAAGTCGGATGCTTAACCGACTGAGCCACGCAGGTGCCCCTGGACTTACTCCTTAGAGCCATTCTTCGTGGCATACAGGGAGTATGTACATGTGTGTGCCTATAAACACATACATGTACATGGACACATGTACATACACTGAACACTCAGATGATTTATTGAATGCATAATTTATTTATTTACTCATCCAGTCAACATTTGCTGAGTACTAAGTGGGTGGCAGGCAAGAAGCTATGTGTCGGGGGTGCAGACTTACAACCCGAGAGGGGGTCAGATGCGGAAGAACCTGAAGGCCTTACCCGCCGGCCCCCACACGGCCAGGAGTGAGGCATGCATCACTCAGGCACCAGCTGGACTCGCACCACATCCAAAACAACACACTCCGGGAATAGCCTTGTGGGCCACAAGCCCACTTTTGGGGGCAGAGAGTCATTCTCAGATCTTCATTCTAATTCAGGGCTTCAATTTTCTAACCAGGAAAGTTACTTTCTCTTGAAAATTGACCAATTTCCCATATCCGGGCCCCAATCCCCCCTTTGTTATCTGCTCTCCAGGGGACACACCCCCCATTTCCCCTCTTCATCCAATGACAGTTTTCCCCAGAAGAGACAGATTAAATAGTGAGTGGAGGTGATGACAAAAGCAAGGGCCAATCTGATGGCTGGGTGTCCAAGTCCATTGGAAAAATGCGCCCACCTCTTACTTCCTTACTTGTGGCTCTGATTTCCTTTAATAACAACTGACACTAATAGACCAGTTACTACCTGCCAAGCCTTAATCTAAGAGTCTCGTGGATATTAAATATGCGCACAGTGGCTGAGAGGCCGATGAATTGTCCACAGCAGCACAAGTGGGGTGAGGCCCGGATGGAGCTCAGATCCGGGAAGTCAGGACTGGGCCCCAGCTCCTGTCCCTGACATCGGGCCACCTGCATTTCAGTTTTGGCTTTCATTTCCTAGAGACCTTGGGGCTATCAAGTAGTATCTGTCAGAGTCTGTCCTTCTGCTAGTGGGCAGAAAATCAGCAAATTGCCACTAGATGCCAGGCCGAGGGGTGGAATGCAGGACAGCAAGGGACCCATGTCTGTCTTTATTCCATAAGCACTTGTTGAGGACCTACTATGTGCCAGGTGCAGTTCTAGGCTCTGGAGACACAAGAATGAAGTCAACGATGTGCTTGCCCTCATGGAGGTTACGCTCAGGGTGTGGGTGGTTGGTAGTACGGGGTGGGGAGGCAGATGGTACACAGCGGTATTTGGTATCCTGTCAAGTGATAATAAGGGCGAAGAGGAAACGTGAGGCAGGGCAGGTGACAGGGAACGTGTGGTTTAGGAATGGAGGACAAGGCTTCTCTGAGGAGGTAAAACTTCACCTGAATTAAGGAAGGCAGGAGCCATGTGAATATGTACTGGAAGAAACTTCCAGGCAGAGGGAATAACGAATGTAAGGCATCAGCACATCTGTGTGTGTGTGTGTGTGTGGGAGAGAGAGAGAGAGAGAGTGTGCGCGCACATGTGCAATTGTGCGCGTATGTAGCACCTTTCACAACTCAAAAGACCAATATATATTATATCAGAATTTTTGCTTTTGATTCTGTTTTTCTTTATCCAGTAAAGATACATACTGTGGCCAGGATGTAGCCACATTATACAACCATGGTTATTTTAATGAACCAAATGTATCAATTCCCTGATTTATACAGGTCCGCTTAAGTTCAAAGCTAAAGGCACAGCTTGAAGGATACATTTGAAATATGATGCTAAATGAAAAAAACCCCTGGCTCCTACAGAGAGTGGGATTTAACATTTTAAAAACACAGAGGATACATATGTGATTAGATAAAACACTGGAAGGAAAAACACCAAAACATTACGAGTAGTTAACTGAATTCTAAGATTCTGAGTGATTTTAAAGCAAATTTTTTATTTTAATAATACTGGAAAGAGAAAGAAGGAATCATATTTTTCCTTAATCTCATGCCAAATTAGGGGGGATTCTAGTTTCATTTTTAAATATTTTTCTGCATTTTCTTGAATTTTCAAATGGTGCTTGTATGTCTTTATAATAATGGAAAGCACACAAAAGAAGTCTCTAAAAAATGTGCTCAAATTTCTGGGGACAGCATGGGTTTCACAACAAGAAGAAACAAATTACCACAATCATCTTTAACGTGATCTCATATCAGACGAGCTGAACACCGTACCTTAGGAAACCCATAGAAACTCAGCTGTTTTCAGTCAAATAAAAGTGAAGGGAAATGGTGTTTTTCTGAGCAATAGCACTCTTGTTGTCAGAAGAGAAGGGAAAAGGAGTTGGGTGCTATTCACAGAAAATGCACTGGGTAATTTTGTTAAGTATATGTTATAGGTGCCAATGCATTTCACATTAAAAAAAAGTCCAACCTCATGATTCATGTAGGTTGGGGGAAAAAACGACAACTATAGTATAAATAAAATGTATACTATAAGACTTAAAAGTAAAGAAGTTTATGTTCTGATCTGAGAATGCTCTACCTTTCTGGGCTGATAACTTTAAAGTTTTCCCAGTGTGATGTTGATCGCTATAATATGATGCTTTTCTTACGTATTAGAACAAAAACCTAGTTATTTCTAAGAAGAAGGGGCACAAATTGCTCCTACAAAAATGAGGATTTGACATTTGTAGAATAAATAGTTGAACAATGATCCAATGTGGATTCCATCAATGAATTTTTATTAACGTCCAGGCTCACTGAGAAAAGGACACAGGGTCTAACGTTGAACCTAAAGAAGCACTTGTTGGGACTTGAACCTGTTGTACCTAGACACGGTGGCCTTGGAAACAGGTGCATCGGGGCAGTTTGGAGGCCACTCATTCCTGTCCTGCTAAGCTGTGTCTTCCCCAAATCTGACTGTTGGTAGGTGATTCACTTCCTCTTGGGGGTCCTAACTGAGGTTCCAAAGCAACCCTATTTTCCTACAGGAAGTCTTTTTTTTTAATATTTAGGTTTTTTGTTAATGTTTATTTATTTTTGAGAGAGAGAGAGAGAGCACAAGCAGGAGAGGGGAAGAGAGAGAGGGAGACAGAATCCAAAGCAGGCTCCAATCTCGGAGCTGTCAGCACAGAGCCAGACATGGGGCTTGAACCCACAAACTATGGATTATGACCTGAGCTGAAGTTGGACGCCCAACCAACTGAACCACCCAGGTGCCCCCACAAACAGGAGTTTTTTGAGCCAGTGTTTTCAACTTGGTTATGTAATATATGAAATTCATCTTTGGCTTTAAACCTATTTAAGGTAAAAGAGTTTGAACCTCAAGAGGTCACCCCAAGCTCATACTGTAGCGCAGCATTTTCTGAGGCCCCAGCCCCCTTTCCATGGTTACCCCACACCTTTTGCACTGCTGTCTGCAGCAGCCACCTCAGAAAACTTTGAAGCTCTTTCTCTCTCTCTCCCTCCCCCTCCTACCAATTCCCATGGGGCCTAAAATCAAGACGAGAGAAAATATTGAATGTGTTTTAAATTTACTGGCTCATTTCCTTTATATCTAATCTGTCTTCTTAAAGACATGAGTACTGGTGTATTTTCTGGTTAAGTCAATCTGCATAAATATGACAAAAATAAAAACTCATCTACCTGCATGCACAGTGCGGCAGCATCGCAGAACTATACAAACGAAAAGGACCTTCGGGATCACTAGCTCATTTTTGCCACCTCTTGGCAGAGAAATGACAGCAGACTGCAGGGTGGTCAGGTCCAAGCTCAAATTCTGCCCCTGCCACTTACCAGCTGAGCGGTCTTGAACAAAGTAAAGTTCCAAGCCTGTTTTCTCATCTGTAACAACAGCACCGGTCTGAGGACTGTAGGGAAGACCCGGCGAGTCACATCAAGCAAACTGGTGAGAACAGTGCCTTTTAAGAGTGGGTTCCAGGGAAGCTCATTTCTCAAGGTAGCCAAAAGTAGGAAGTCAGCCCCAAGCAAATACACAAATACACAGGGTCGGAAAAAGACTCGAAGGTAATCATTAGCATTATATACTTCACGAAGTGACATCGAGAGTCAGCAGAGGCGTTGGGGAGGAATGTGACATTTTGGAGACGCCTGGCTGAATAGAGAAGAGCTGCTGAGGCAGGAGGAGCCTCTGAACATAACATGTTTCCCGCGGGACAGGCTTCCGGTGAGCCCTGGCTCAGAATTAGTGATCCCAGGACTCTTGCTTTGAATCGTCTCCCTGGCAGCTTTTGTTGTTGGCTGGAGGAGGCAGGAGACAGACCCGTGGTGTGTGTGTGTGTGTGTGTGTGTGTGTGTGTGTGTGTGTGTCTCACAGCCCCACTGGCCTCCCACCAAGCCCGAGGCTGTAGTTCTGCTCACAAGCTGGGGAAGCGCTGGCCATGTGGGGTCTGCATAGTTTATAACGAAGCTGGGGGTTGGGGTGGGCAAACAGCTGAAATGCTCTCTAAGGAGCAGGAGAGGCTGTTAGAGAGTGAAAGGAGACAGATAACGAGCGAGGATCTGGAGCAGCCCGGTGCAGGGCAGAAGGTTTTACTACATACCCGGGGACACTCTTGGCAGGGAAACGCCAGAGGGGGCTGGCGGTGAGGGGGAGGGACTGGGAAGTCGTGGTAGGGGAGGAGAAAGGCTTCATTCAGAGAAACAAGGGGCAAGTGTAGGAGCCAAACTGGTGCTTGGCTAGGCCTTTCCGGGTCTTACGCTGCTGCTCTCAGGGCCTGGGAAAATTGGGAACGCACACGCCGGCCACTTGTGTGTCCCGAGGCCGCCTGATTATCACTGACTCCAGGGGAGCAACTTTGCCCTTGGGAAGTCCTTTGGTCCCATGGTCAGGGCTGGGCACATCCCAAGCTTGTTTGCACACCGCTGGCCATCTCTAGGCTTGCTTCTTGCCTTTGACCTTCCACACACTCTGAACGACCTTGACACCTCCCTACTAGGGCCAGAGAGGCAATTTTCTCTCTCCTTGAGGGCAAGTTAGGATGGCCTATTTTCAAAGGCCAGGAAACTTCTTAATACAAAGTCAGGCTACAGAACTTATCCAGGATTACATCTGAGGAAACAGTTAATGGGCTTAGAAAACTGTCCACTTTTTAGTTTTTTCCTCATCATAGGACAACACTGAGACAAGAAAATAAAAATTAGCAGCTCCGAAATTCACAGACTATACTGTTATGAAGGCAGAGTTGGCTGCAGGTTTTTTCTTTTTTTAAATCAATCTGTGGTCTTTAAATGTCTCTGCTTAACATGGCTTCTAGATAATCATCCAACTTTTGATGGAGTGATTACCAGGTAATGCTATCAAATAACAATCATGATTAAACAACTTACATGAACCCTCAGGCCCTGAAGCAATTTCTGTGAAGAATGAGTCTGGCCTTCAAATGGCATAATAAGAAAAAAATTAGGTGCAATTCACCCTGAACAGTATGTCATGCTGGGAGAAGGGTAGTATGTTTACCCATTCTTAGCAGTTACAAATGGCCTACAATTAACTTTCTTTCTTTTCAGCTTCCTTTCTTCTCATTTATGTTTTGCATTCTTTGTCACGTGAAATGTGCCAGGTAGTTTATAGTTGCCGCTGTGATTTTGTGTCCATCTGGACCACTTTAGAACATCACAAATTCTGTCCCCATCCCGGTCCTCCACTTTTTACCATCTAGAATAAAAATACACAAAGCAGGCAGAAGACAGTTAGTAGCTATGGGTGATTTTTATACTTGAGATGTCAAAAAGCTGTTAAATATGATTGAGCTCAGTTAAGAAGTTAGTAAGCAACCATTGTGTTACCACACTACCAACTGCCCTACGTCAGTTTCCGTGGATTGAAACCATCAGAAAAAAGATGAGTTGATTGATTTATCATAGCAAGGTTCAGGCATAAGATTCTTTACAAAATTTTTTTTTAACATTTATATATTTTTGAGAGACAAAGAGAAACAAAGTGTGAGCGGGGGAGGGGCAGAGAGAGGGAGACACAGAATCCGAAGCAGGCTCCAGGCTCTGAGCTGTCAGCACAGAGCCCGACGCGGGGCTCGAACCCATGAACCATGAGGTCACGACCTGAGCTGAAGTCAGACGCTTAACCGACTGAACCATCCAGGAGCCCCACAGACATAAGATTCTTAAAATGTGGAACTTGGGGCTCACGCCCGCTAGCAATGAGAACAGAATGATGTGAAGCACTGTGTAAAAGCCACATGTAGATCTGCTGATTAAAACCCAAAGCTCCAGAATATGGGTATTGTTAATATACCTTCTGATTTCTCTCCCCTACACCTGGGAAATGTTTCACCCCCTCAAACTGGAGTACTACTTCAAGAGGAATATGCGGTCCTCTCTACATATTTGTTTCTACTTTTGGAGGGAAACAAGTGAACAAGTAAGAATATGGACTATTGTTTCTATAGCGGGCGAGTTACAG
Organism: Crocuta crocuta; assembly: GCF_008692635.1. Classification (NCBI taxonomy): domain Eukaryota; kingdom Metazoa; phylum Chordata; class Mammalia; order Carnivora; family Hyaenidae; genus Crocuta; species Crocuta crocuta. The sequence continues at coordinate 9,243,106 of NW_027532825.1, forward strand.
TCATAACTGCATTATCTAGACGATATCATCTGAAAGTTAATTCCACTACCCAAGGATCTGAGAGCTAAGAACATCTGATGTCCATAGGTCTGTGTATGCTCCATCTCTACAGAAAATCTGGCACTGGTACAAAACGGTGGACCTAATAGTTTAGCTTCAAAATTGTGGATGTGCATAGCATTAAGCACTGGTATTTTCTTTGAACAATTTTTTGGTTGCCTTTGCATGAAAGTTGCAGATGTCTGAAAGCTGTTAGATGCATGAAAACACGTCTAGAAAAAGAATAAAAATAGAACCAGCGTGGGGGTGCAGTGCGTGTATAAATTTCCCCTGTTCTCATTCTGCCTCCTAGGCACACAAAGGTTCAGTAATGTGTATCTTCTGAGTGGAATGTGTGATGCCGCATGTGATTTTTATTCCAGTGCATAAACATTGTCTTTTTATTTTCGGTGTTTGAAGCTCGGGTTGCAGTTTAAGGCTCTATTTTAAGCCCATTTGTGTGGCCTTCTTAATTTTGCTCTTTATTTCCCAGCAGGCGTCTTCTGAAAGCTTGCTAGGCATGCATCGAGTCCAAGGGTATGCTTTTCACACCCACCTACGGCTGGTTTGGGGGTGCATATCACGTGGTGGCACCGTGGAGGCAGTTCAAAGAAGGGCGATTATAGTTTTTGTCACTGGATAACGCATAATGATTTTCAGATGGGCAGCAGAAAAGAGGAAAACCAATCCAAACAGTAATTTAGAATTTCACTGTGTTAGGAAGATGTTGTCTCCTCTTCGAAAGTTGAAAATTATGTCTATGTCTATTAAATTGTTTGAAATCCTAAGTAGGCTTTACAATGGCTGATATTATCTAGGTTTTTCAGAACTCAAATTACTCCTGACTCCAGGCACATGCATTTTCCCTAAAGTATTAGGAAGGATGTCAGTCATGATATGAGAAAGTGGAAAGTTTCCACCTGTGCCTTCCCTCGAGGACCCATTCTCTTTTGTTGTCTAGGCTACGTTTCCCAAAATATAAATACGTGTGGTTGCTGAGCTTAGCGTTGGCTTGGAAACAAACAGATGTGACAGCCTGCATTTGAGAGGGTCTGGCGAGAGCTACTCACGAGAGAGCTGGTGAACTTTTAGGTGCATATGCGCCATTTTGCGAGGGACTCCCATGGCTTGCGTAAGTTTTCTACGTGCTGCTGTAACAAATGGCACAAACTTAGCAGTATAAATGACACAAACTTTGTTATCTTAGATTTCTGGAGGTCAAACGTCCGAAGAGGTTTTACTGAGCTAGATCAAGATGTTGACTAGCTGTCTTCCTTCTGGAGGCTGTAAGACAGCAGTTGGCTTCTGAGCCGTGTCTGGCTTCCAGGGAACCCTGACATTCCTTGGCTCATGGTCCCCTTCCTCCAGCTTCAAACCCAGCAGTCTTCTCTCATCACACACCCTTCTTAACTCTAGCTCCGTTTCCACCTCCCTCTTCTGCTTTTAAAGGGGTCTCGTCCGCCCAATGATCCAGGATAGTTTTCCCGTCTTAAGGTCTGCAGATTAACAACCTGTTTCCATGTGCAACCTTCATTCCTCTTTTCCATGTAACATAACATAGTCATGGGTTCCAGGGATGAAGACATAGACATCTTTGTGGGGATGGGAAGCATTATTCTGCCTATTACACGGAGACGTAATATGGAATATTCTGGTCTTCCTGGCTCATCTCTTTCCCCTAAATAATTGGTAGCCTCTCTCTCTTTTCTTCCCCTTAGTCTTGGGGATTTCCATACCCAGGTCTTCCTTTGCTCCCTGGCCTTTGAGCACATTGTTCTTTTGTGCCATCAGATTCCATCCATTCTGGGACTCGTTACTAGGTAACAAGTACTTTGGTACTCGGTACTCAGTACTTTTGGTACTTGATGCTCGGTACTTTTGAGGGCCTACCATGTGCCAGGCCGGGTGCTTTATGAAACAGAAGTAGATAATAAGCCTCTAGTGATGAAAGCTATGAATGAGGAAAATGACAGAGACCAGGAAAGAGGAGTGAGCAGATGATCTCAACGGGGACGGAAGCAGCATCAATGGGGATTCAAGGCACCTAATTGGAAAGCACAGAAATCATTCTTATATTTACAACCCTCTCAAATCCCTCAGCCCATTGAGACCCTATTTCATATCCCTAGGTGATTTCCCATTTTGTCCATGTACGGAGCCATCCATTCATTCAGCGAACATGTATTAGGCCCCGTGCTAGAAGCCAGGAAAGCAGAAGGATACATTTGCTCCCCTGAA
>NW_027532825.1:9245409-9254744 GCF_008692635.1 Crocuta crocuta
TTCTTACAGGGGAAGGAGAGGGGGAGACAGATGGACACCTGCCACCTCCTTCATGTGAAGTTACCTGGAGTCTCCCAGAGCACCCTCAGCTTTGGATGGGTGCGGGCATGAAATGTCCCTCCTCGCCCAGGAAGATACTGTCTTTCCAAGTTAGACATGTTACAAACAGTGATTTGTCTGGTGATTGGTTAATCCAGAGCAGGCATTTAGCTGGTTTAATTTTTAAATAACTTGAGCTCAAGCTACTTTTTACTTCCCCAAGTAGTTTACATTCCGATCCATTTCCCAAAATATTAAGACCAGAGTAATTTATTATTTATTTCCCAAACATTTATTGACCACCAAATATGTGTGAGATTCTGAGCTTGACACCAGACACACAAAGATGGAAAGGGCTTGCTTCTTTGTCCTGAATTGTAACACAGAGAACAAAGTATTTTCATTCCATTGGGCAGGTCTATTAATTTAGTGGCCTATATTCTCCTCCATTCTGTGAGAACACACTTTTATAATTCAGCTTTTCTATCTAGGCTTTGTAAAACTTCCTTCTAACCTAATAGCTGTGACTTTCTGGTTCCCAATATATTATCCCCAAGGCAAAGAATTTTAATAATAGCAAATGTTTAGAATTAACTGAGGTCACTCGTACTTTAATTTTTAAAAACCTACATTAATTTTCAGAAGTTGTAATAATTTCTTTAAAACCAAAGTTCATTTCTTAAGCGGGCTTCAAACCACCTTTTCTTTTTTAAAAAATTATTTTAATGTTTATTTATTTTTGAGAGAGATAGAGACAGAGCATGAGTGGGGGACAGGCAGAGAGAGAGGGAAACACAGAATCTGAAGCAGGCTCCAGGCTCTGAGCTGTCAGCACAGAGCCTGATGTGGGGCTTGAACTCACAAACTGAGAGATCATGACCTGAGCCGAAATTGGACGCTTAGCCGACTGAGCCACCCAGGCACCCCCAGACTACCTTTTCTAATTTATATGCTCCATTATTAGTCAAAGGACACATTCACACTCTCAACATTGGCCAGCTATCTTCTAAATCTACCATATTATTTACATTCTCTGTTGATTAATCTGTGTATTTGTTCTTGGGCTGCAAAATGACCTGGATCAATGGGGTAGAGTTACAAGAATTTGAAATGTTCTTGATTTAGAAATATCTAGAGTTTATGGCCCTGCTGGAGCCATGAATTGGCCTCATGAAGCCTCCATGATATTCCAGTTCACAATGAATTATCTCCTAAGATGTATGTGTTGTGGCTCAAATGAATGAGGAGGATCAATCATATTTCACCCTGAAGGACACCTTAGTGACTTAGTTGGTTCAGCGTCTGACTCTTGATCTCAGCCCTTGGTCTGATGGTCATGATTTCAAGCCCTGTGTTGGGCTCCACGCTGGGCGTGAAGCCTTCTTAGAAAAAAAAATTATATATTTTTGACATTCCTCTGATATTTGACATCAGGAACTGAAAGAACTTCCACGGTGGGCACTGAAGTTGAAGTTACAAAAGGAAGACAGAAAGCAAACTGAGGATGAACCGAATGGTCAGAGAGGCCGAAAGTGTAGGCGAATTGTAAATAACTGGAGTTCTACAGTTTGGAGGATGAGGGGAAGAGCAGCATGGAAAGAAGCCAGAGTGCTGTGAGAAGGAACACAAGGCCCACGGAAGCTCAGCGTGGGTTCTCGACGACTCCTCAGATCTGCGTCCCTGAGATTCAACTGTGCTGCTGTTTCCTGCCTAGATTCACAAGAGCCTCATCCTCATGAATATCCAAACTGGGGTCCTTCTTCCTTGAAGCACCTTGAGTGAATCTCTGCTTCTTACACAAGATGAGCCAGACGAACATGTGAGTGTGTGTTGGTGGGGGGGGGGGATTATTCAAGCTCTTTCGTCCTCAGTGCCTTGATTCCCCCATTTGACAGACAACCTTTGCTGTGCTAGGGCTGCCTTCTGTTTTGAAGGAATGTTGCCAAGGAGATTATAGCACGTTGGATATTAGGCTGTCGGAAATATCGTAGCAAAAAAAGAAAAAGCAAGGGTCGTCTGGTGGCTCAGTCAGTTTAGCATCTGGCTCTTGGTTTCTGCTCAGGTCATGATCTCACAGTTCATGGTTTCAAGCCCCGTGTCGGGCTCTGGGCTGGCAGTGGGGAGCCTGCTTGGGATTGTCTGTCTCCCTCTCTCTCTCTGCCCTATCCCCACTTGCACTCTCTCTCTCAAAAATAAACATTAAAAAAAAAAGCAAATCTCATTGTCATTGGCTTCCAAATTACTAAGAGTTCCATCTATTCTGCAAACATTTGTGCAAGGGTCTGTGTCGGGAGTCACGAATCCAGCGAGGAACGAGCCGGTGCCTGCCCTGGAGAGGGTCAGCCTCTGGGAAGGGGTTGGGGAGATTGCACAGTGAGAAAATTATGACACAGAGCAGCAGGTGCAGTGATGGAAGGAAGCCTAGATTAACGAACACTCCTCTTGCGCCAACTTTCCAACGACCCTCAAGTGCGTCCTGACTTTCCAACGGGCTCAGTGCAACTGCTTGCAGTTCACTGTCAGGCACTTACAAACGCATTCCAGGAAAAGCAGGTTTTAGCAAACCAGTGGGGATGAATGCAGATAACGAGGCAGAATTTTGATAATGAGTAAATTCTAGGAGAAAGAAAAATATGGTTTGGTGACCTTCGAGGAGAAGCATAATAGGAAACAGTTAACTTCATCCTCAACTTAGAAGGGGGAGGAAGGTGCGGGTGGCTGCCCAGTGCCCCATTTTCTGAGGTTGCTCTAGGCATCTCTGGGTCTCCTTTCCTCCCTGCTCTGAGACTCCCTCTACTGGCTCCACCACGTTGCATGAGACCAGGGGCCCTGGCTTCCCAATATTGTGACCTACATTACACGCTTCGCACTGTGGTGCCGGCGGCCGGCGGTCATGATCAGATGCTGTTCTGGGGTTGGTAGCAATTCTGTAATTTCATCCCCTCATTAGAAGGTGTGTGTTTATTTATTAAAGCTGCACACAGCCCAAAGGCAATGAACAAAAAAAGTATAGAAATACCAAAATTAAATAAAGGCTATTATTGCTGTTATTTTATAAAGCTTGTCTATCACAAGCCACTGTGTACCTTTATAGAATCGGGGCTCTGTTAACCAGGTACTCCCCGGCAAACTCGGCCCTTGCTCTGCTTCCTGCCTCGGTCAGGTACACAGGTCCTCTTTATCTGAGGCCGTCACATGACACGAAGAAGGCAGCAGACGTGTCTAGAGTCTTGCACCTTCTAGGAAATTCTGCAGCCTCGAAGCCTTGCCTTGAAGGAGTGTCCCCAAGGGGTCTTTCTGCTGAGCTCAAACGCCCTGGGAGAGCATCCTAGGGACTGGAAGGACGTTTCTACTTCCAAATGGGTCTTTCCTCTGTTGGGTAAAGATGCACAGGGAGCGATTTAGTCTCCTTTTAATACACGGCTGTTGATGCAGTGCTCACAGGGGCGCCGTCTCCGGACCCCGGAGGCCGGCAGGGAGCACACACATCTCGTGGGGGAGGCAGACAATGCACAAACACTCAGAGAACTGTACGGTCTGTCACATGCAGTTAAGAGCTACGGCTAAAAGCAGAGCGGAGAGAGGGCATGGGTGGGCCAGGGGGACCGGAGGGTGCCCTCTCCTACAGCGTGGCTCAGGACGGTCTCGCTGAAAAGATGCCATCAGCAGGCCCCTGGAGACAGTGAGGAAGAGAACCCTGTGGACACTGGAGGAAAAAGCATTCCAAGGGAAGGGAACAGCAAACACAAGGACTCTGAGCACATGTGAACAAGCGCCTAGGCTGTTTTTCCAAACACGAGTGCTGGCATTTGTAAATACCAGGCTCCTGGCCGGCACTTAATAAACCGTGGTCTCATCTCCACCCCTTGGTCTCTCTTTTTCTTTCTCTCCTAACACAGACACACAGACACACAGACACACACACACACACACACAGCCCACATCCAGTTGGATCTGGGATCAGAAGACGCTCTGGAAAGCTGTTTTGGCGGCATCCCATAATGTTCATTCCTAAATATCTGTAAGAGCCAAGAAACATTTTAGGGCTACACAAAAATGTGTGTGTATGCATATGTGTGCATATACAGACACGTGTGTGTGTGTGTGTGTGTGTGTGTGTGTGTGTGTGTATTTCTGGTGACTGTGGAGAGGCTATAAAACCTATGGATGTAAACTTTGCAACCGGCCGTCAGGAGAATCCCAGCCTCCCCTTCTCCGGCTCGGGGGGCCGGACCCACATTCAGGTAACAGGTATAGGGAAGCCCAGTGGGATGTTTGCCCTGTGACGAGAAGCACTGAGAAACCCACCAGGGGTGAGCTCATGGGACAGACTCAGGCCATTAAGTCATTAATTTCCTTCCCTATTATGTGTCGATCTCCCTAGAGAGACGAGAAGAATGAGAAGGAGCAGAGGACAGCCACGCGGTCAGAAGGACAAAGAGCTGGCCGTCACATTCCACGTAGGCCACGGAACAGAGAGGAGCAATTTTAGACGCAGGGACGGGGTCGAGGCAACGGGCACTGAAGTGAACCACGGCAGATTCTCCTACCAGCCTTTTGATGTCTTTGAGCCTCCTTATTTTTTCCCCTTGGTTATAATCAATCTCGTGGAGGAGGGGCAGCGAAAGGAAGAAGAAAAGGAGTGACAGAAAAGAAGACGAGAAAGAAAGAAAACAAGAAGGGACTCCCACTTCCCCAGACAATTTCTTCCCAGGCTGGTGGTCTGGGAAGCAGATTCTGGTTTCCAGGGGGGCACACGGTCTTAGCACCTGTCCTGGCCCCAACATCTGAGGGACGTATCTCCCAGGATCCAGAGTTGAGACTGCATTCCACATGCAAGAGGCCCCTCAGAGTGGGGCGCTCAGCTGGGCCGAGGAGCCATCTTTTCCCTTTTCTCCCTTTTTAATATCAAAGCAGCCTCATTTTTTGTTTTGTTTTTATTTTTTTTAAATGTTTATTTATTTTTGAGGACAGAGAGACAGAGCAGGAGCAGGGGAGAGACAGAGAGCAGGCTCCAGGCTCTGAGCTGTCAGCACAGAGCCCGACACGGGGCTTGAACCCAAGAACAGTGAGATCATGACCTGAGCCGAAGTCAGACACTTAACTGACTGAGCCACCGATGAGCCCCTAAAGCAGCCTCATTTTGACCCACAGGTACTTGAGCCAATTTTCAAGGTAGGAGACCCTCAAATAGAGCATTAGCAAGAAAGTTTAGCATAATCTCCACAGCTTTCTAGTTTCCTGTAAAGAAGAGGCAAGCCTGGCCTTCCTTCCCCCTCACACTTCAGCCAGGAACACTCTTCTCTGAGCTTGGTTAACCAGTTATCATTTTGCTCATTCTCCTCGGCCAAAACTCATTTCAGAGAACACTGCTCGCTATAATAACTTTGCTTTTAAGTAGAAATATCTCCTTTGATGCCATCAACTGGAAATAAAAAGAATAATTTTCAAAACTCTTTTCAAACAACCAGCAGCACTGATGAAGCCGATCACAAAAAGCAGGCAGCCACCACCAGCAGGCGGATATTAAACGAATTAAAAATGACGGAGTCCGTGTCCCCTTCCTGAGCAACTGGACAAATTCCACATGAATGCAGGTCCACTTCTCTTTAAAAAAAAAAATCATATCGTGCTTACATTCACCATAAGCTAATGTCCCCTACGTGTGAGGTTGGTCTCCTTTATAAGATACTGAAGTGCTTTATTCCAGCTCTAGCTCTTCTCTTCCCCCAGGTTAGCAAGCTTCAAGGTGAATGTTATTATTGCTATTCCAAATGGTTACACAAAAGGAAAAAGAGAATGCATTTGCAATTATTCATTAGAGCAAGTCTCTTGTTTTGTACCATGATTTTTATTTAAAATGAAATGGTGCTCTCCTTCCGGTTGACTATCTGGCCAACAGGGATTTTTTTTTTTCTTCTCCTTTTTTAAATAGATAATTCCCTTCCAGGGCCCATTCAACTTGAGAATTCTTCCCATCATAATATAAGCTAATTACATCAAATCGCGGAACCACGTTCGTGTGACGAGCCACCCTGCCACCTGGGATTGGGGGCCACATGGGATAAGGGGGTATCAGACCCTTGGGGGTAGGATTATCCCCGCCTCGTGTCCCCCCCCCCCAATCACCTAACAGAACGATTGCACTTCACACCAAACGTTTTAAATCATGAGGACATGAGATAGGGAACTATTAATGAGTAAGGAGCTCTCGCACAAGGCCGGGCAGGTTCAACGCACTGTGGCTATTAAGGAGGCTGCTTTTTCTTGTACCTGTGTATCAATGAGCCACATCTTTAGATAAGGCTTTTTCCCCCCAGCCCGATACCAGATCTTATCAGATGTTGTTACACACTGTTTAGTCTCCAGGGCCGACACAAAAGAAATGACATCAAGGTCGGAACACAGCGAGCGCCGTGGAGAAAGCCAGAGGGAGGTGCGGGGAGCGGGCCCGGTCACGGCCGCAGGGGTGCCGAGGGCCCTGGGGTGGACGGAGAGCACGCGAGATGCGTGTGAGCGAGCGTGCACGCACGTGTGTGGACGGGGCGCTCGGAGGAGCAGCGGGGGGAGGGGGGGATCCACGGGGGCAGCAGAAGATGGAGCTGGTGCCGGCTCCCTGGCACCGCCCTGGCCGCCTTTTGTCCTTCAGGGCGGCGAGGGCCCGCGCCTTAACGCCTGCAGGTTGACCATGCATTGTTATTACACAGTCTTCATGTTCGCATCATGTGTCATCTGACCAAAGGAGAGTCTACAAAGTGAAAGGCTCATGCAAAATTTATGCTTATATGGCTGTTTCAGTCAGTGGAAAAATCAATACTGCAGGCTTGATGCACAGAAATGACTGAGTGCTCTCTGACTGACACTAAAAGCACTGGGAGATTGAGAGCTGCATTTGCCGTTCGAGGAATCGAGTGTATTAGAGCTCTTCTAATAGTCTGCTCACCTTATATTAGCCTTTCCTTGGGATTATTTTTTGATAACAATTATGATTGTGGGGTTTAAGGCAATTACACTATTACAAAGAAAAAGCTGCTTTTTATGTCCTGTAAAGCTGTCATATATTTCACACCGCAACTGCCTTCCAATTATTTTGCTACAATGCACTTTGGAAGCAAAATGTCCTAACTGATATATATTAGTCCTTTATGTTTTATAAATAAAAATCAAAGCCGTAATGTAATCCTTCAAAAGGAGCTTCTCAGTTTCCCCAGACGTGATTTCAGAAAAGGCAGAAATGCAGTGGGTGCTGCGTGTTTTGAAAGAGACACATTATAGCGTCTGTGGTTCCACGGGAAGACTCGAGCTCAAGGGGTGCTGTCGNGTCTAACAGCATCTGTTAAGGGTAGGTTCAGGGGGGCTTCCAAGTCGGAATTTAACGACGAAGCCAAAAAACAATCCTTGGAATTAATTCAGTCAGAAAGGAACTCAAAGACACGTGAGGGAACGTTAAGTGGTGAGAAACCACACGGATACGACTTTTCTCTTATTCTTCAAGCCCTTTTGCAATGAAGATTTCACAGCTACCTGGGGGCCCAGGTGTCAGAGGAGTGGGCGGGCGGACTGCAGAGACCGGCAGGGGAACCAGGTAGAAAGGTCACCGTAATGGGGGTCTGGAGGTGAGACTGTGCCAGGACAGGGCTCCTTGCTGGTGAGCCAGGAACCACCGTGCTCGGGCGTGCTGGACCCAGGGGATGGTGGGAAACGCTACCGTTTCCAACTCTGAAAACCCTCCAGCAAGATAGGCAGTGGGGAAAGGAGAGCCCCTGCGTGGGGACAAACGAAGGTGGCCTGTCTCTTTCACCGCGTGACCCGCGACTACACGGCGGCGGCCAAGGCAAGTGAGTCCAGCCTTTAAATTCGTGGTATGAAGGTTGTTTTATGTCCGTGTTCCAAAAACAAACAACAGAATTGCCAAAGACAGCTGGTTATTTTGAAGATAAAGATTTAAAATGTGGATGCGACATGTACTTTGGAATGCATTTTGCAAGATTTATCCAGCAAAGAATTTGACCCGGGCATGCACTGGGAAGGGCCTTGGGCCTTAAAAACTCACTGCAGGAAGGATCTCCAGGATCACGGGGCCGCCGTGTTGTAGGAGAGAGGCACCGACGGCCGGCAAGCCCGGGACACGTCCCCTTGCTGGCGTTCTGTGATTGGCCGAGGACAGGAAAGCCACAAGGAGCAGCAAGGATGATCTTTCACCCCGTGTGCTTCCCTGAACACACGTCGCCATTCTGAAATACTTTCTACTTGCTCCCTGTTAAGGATTGTTTCCTAAGTACTGTTTTGTTTTTAATGGGTGAGATACGATTTCCCTTGGCTGATGCTTAGTCCAAAAGTGAGCTCATTGGTCAGAAATACTATTTTAACCCCATATCCTGTTAAGGCATCTTTCTGGCACTTGAAACGTCAACAGTATCTTAGGAAGTCAATAGGCCCACTTCTACCACCCAGAGTGGTACCTTTCGTCCTGGGAAAGAGAGCCCTTACTGTGACATCTATCAGCATCAACACACCATATCTGCCCTTTAACTTTTAGTATATTCTGGGACATATGCTAAGGGATTATATGCAGTTTATAATCTCTATCCATCTCGGATTTTGAGGAAACATCTAACCTCTATCCAGAACCAGCAGTGGAAAATAAAAAAGATTCTAGAGATGCTCAGAAAATAGTGGAGGGCTTCCAGCTTTGACAGGGATACCACCTACTGGATATTCTGGGAGAGTGTGTCACAAGTGACCATTAACTTGAAAGCCTGGAACCTCTTGATTTTGGTTGAAGCAAACAGTAGCCCAGGAAAGTGGGTAGGATGTCTGAAATTCCTTCATGGTCTCTTCCGGGAATGACAGCAGTCATTAAGTAAGTGTTGAGGAGTACCTGGTACATCAGTGAACAGACCAGTGTCGCATGGCTACGAGAGACTAGAAAAGGCAATGGGTCTGAGGCCAGATATCCTCAGCCTAAATCTTTTTTGGTCAGTTATTAGCTGTGTGGCACTAAGCAAGTTTCTTAAGCATCTGTGAGCCTCCATCCCTCTATCTGTACAGAAGAAAGAATAACCCTCGTCCAACAATGGCTGTGAATTAAATGGTAACACTCAATGAGACAGTGCCTGACACAGAGCTTGGACGACAAGGATGCAGTGAAGAAATGTTTGTCCTTTAAGTGGTTCCTCAATCAGAGTGACTTCTGGCTAAAAAAAAAAAAAGCCATCCTGGATTTGAGGTGAGCTGGAATGTGTCTCAAAACTGAGCAGAAACACCATTTCAATCTCTCTCTCTCTCTCTCTCTC
>NW_027532825.1:9254766-9290210 GCF_008692635.1 Crocuta crocuta
CCATATCAGGTGGCAAAGAGCCCTCAGTCCAGTTTTAATCATGTTAAAGTCGTGTTTGTTTCTTTTTCTCTTAGCAGTTACCTCAAGATTCAGGGATATGCAGTTCCTTGAAAAGTCCAAGGGAAAGGGAAGAAGCTGAAATACAAGTCATTTTGAAGCTCTTCCTCCACATCCCTGCTGCTGTTCCCCAAATGCCATCTTTGTCCCCTTCACCATGGTTGTAGACAAAGGTCGGAAACAGGGTGAAGGCAGCAACGAAGATATGCTTGGTCAAATCGTCTGGTCTTTCTCCTGCTTTTTAAGGGTTGTTTCTTTCCCCATCAGGGCCTTCTACTGAAAATCTGTCCGGTACCCTGTACAGACCCTTATGTTACACTAGAGACAACCAAGGATTTTAGCGGAGATGATAACATGATTACCTGTAAAAACTAAGCTCCTCCTTAGATAGACAGAGACTCACAGTCACATTCAATCGTACTCAGCATGTAGAATCAGGGGACTGCCAGACAAAGAAGGATGTGTCAGGGATGGCAATCTCTTATTAATAGGTTTAAGAAAAAGGTGAAAATTTTATCAAAAACCAAGTGATAAAGAAAAGTCTTTTTTCATACTATTGCTACTGAGGCATTATCCTGGGCTAACAACTTTGTTGATAATCTCCCAGTGGGTCTAAATAACAAACAGGCTGGAGAGACCCTGAGGACTTGGTGCAGACGTGGAGGGGTAGATAGCCACACATCATTTATACTTTTCAGAATCTAAACCTAGAGGAGAATTGGGCAGTCCTCATGCAAATTCTACATGAGGCCAAGCTTTATAATGCTGTGTGCTTGCTTTTGAAGAAGTTAATTTTGATATTGTTTTCAACTCAAGATCTTAAAGCAAGGCAAGATTTTTTCCCCCAAGCAAGCTTAACCTTTAAAGATATTTATTTCCATGATTTATGGAACCAAAGTAGACTTTAGCTTTGCTTGATAGTAATTCACTGAACAAAATTCCACCTTTGGTAATTCATTATCTAAGCCCCATTATGTCTATAAAAAGCCCACAAGGTTACAGAATTTGGACATCTTCAGGACACCTTTTTTTTTTTCATAAGCTGCTGTGAAGTTCAGAGATTCTCAATATTTCTTTGGAAATATTAAAGGCTATTTGGAGTATTTGTGGCTGCTACTGACTTCTGGCTCATTAAAGCATTTTTATAACCAAATTCTCTACAATGGAAAAGAATCATTTCTGGGCAAGGACAGCTGTGAAGTAATATTGAGGAAGAACTCATGGCAGATTTAGATCCTCTGAGCTGGAGATGGTGATTCTGTTAATGGTTGAGTATAAACGGGAACCATCGTTTTATTTTATTTATTATTATTATTTTTTAAATGTTTGTTTATTTTTGAGACAGAGAGAGACAGAGCATGAGCAAGAGAGGCAGAGAGAGAGGGAGACACAGAATCTGAAGTAGGCTCCAGGCTCTGAGCTGTCAGCACAGAGCCCAAAGTGGGGCTTGAACTCACGGGCCGTGAAATCCTGACCTAAGCCAAAGTCAAACGCTTAACCGACTGAGCCACCCCGTTGCCCCAGAAACCGTCATTTTAAATACCTGGCTTGCATTTGGGGTCTTCACCTATTAGATAATCTTGGACTCTGATATTTCCTATATTAACACTATACAGTTTATTTGAAATGCACGTGTGTGTGTGCGCGTACAGGAATGAACAATTAGTGTTTATGGGATTCCTTAGGATTTCATGACAGTATAATTTTAGGAAAAGTTAACTATGAGTAAGTCAGTGACTATTCTGTTGAAGGTATCTCATATACATTCATGTACTTAATCCTCACAACAGCCCTCCATACAAATATTCTTATGCCACTTTATAGATGAGGAAATTTGGTCTTAGAGAAGGAAATTCATCCTGGCTCTTTGGCAGTGAGTGGGGTTGTACCAAAGCCCCATTCTTGCCACAAAATCAGACTTCCCACAGTTAACCAAATGTGTGTGTGTGGGAATTTTCATAGTATGGGCACGTACTGAGGAGTAAGGTGTTGTTTTCTGTCGTACTTTTAGAAGCTATTTATTTTACTTTATTTTTAAAATATTTTTTAATGTTTATTTATTTTTGAGACAGAGAGACAGACAAAAAGAGAGCAGGGGGCAGGCAGAGAGAGAGGGAGACACAGACTCCGAAGTAGGCTCGAGGCACTGAGCTGTCAGCACAGAGCCTGACGCAGGGCTTGAATTCACAAACTATGAGATCGTGACCTGAGCCAAAGTTGGACACTTAACTGACTGAGCCACCCAGGCGCCCCAGAAGCAATTTTTAAAAAAATATTTTTATTTATTTCTAGGAGAGAGAGAGAGAGAGAGAGAAAGAGAGAGAGAGAGACAGCGTGAGCAGGGGAGGGTCAGAGAGAGAGAGGGAGTCACAGACTGAAACAGGCTCCAGGCTCTGAGCTGGCAGTCAGCACAGAGCCCGACGCGGGGCTCGAACCCATGAACCGCGAGATCATGACCTAAGCGAAAGTCAGACGCTTAACCGACTAAGCCACCCAGGCACGCCCCCAGAAGCAATTTTAAATGTGACTATGTCTCAGAAAGACATGGCTCAATTCAAAGTTAATGATAGTAGTCAAGATTTGTTATAAACTCGCACCACAAAATTGTTTTTCTTTTTAAATATGAGGTTTTAGGGGGCTTCCGTTTTTCTACTTCATCTGGAAATATTACTTAGAAAAGATTAAGTCAATTAATTCATTAAATGTTGCTTCCATTTTGATCAAAAAGTTTCCTTTCTCAACAAAGCATCTTGTTTTAAGAAGCTGAAGACTGATGTTGTGAGTCTTGAATTGTCAATGGCCTGAAAACTTTCTGGCTCCCAAAATAAGGCTTTCCCTTCTAGACAACCACCCACCCCTTCACGGTCCACAGAGGAATCTTTGCTAGAGCAAAGTATCACATACCTGTTTCAGAGAAGTTTCCCGGTTAAAAGAAAAAAAAGCGAATTCTCAATTTCCTGACTGACTGGGAGACAAATCAGATAGATTCTGGGGACTTCATTTCTGGGGATTAACGTACTATCCTGACAAAGCTAGGCTTTTCACACTCTTCCAATACAAAAATCTCTAAAAATGTGTCCATTTTGATCTAGTAGCACAAATTGCCCTGGTCCCCAGACTAAATTATTGATACTACAATTAGCACCTCTTATCTCTTCTTGGGGAACTCAGTGAAATAACTCTCCTATGGCTGAGCCAAGAAATGAGAAAGGATAAAAGGGCTTTTGGTTGTGTTTTTTTGTGTGTTTTCCCTTATCCTTCTGGCTCCCTAGAAGTGGTTTCAAAGGTGGGTGCTGCCATGCCCTTGAAGGGCCAAAGGGCTACACAGAGTGATGCTAGTCTTCCATAGGAGCATGGTGTGGAGAGAGTGAGGAAACGGCTCAAATATGCCCAGGCTAAGTGAGGCAGGGAGGAGGGGCAGGTGTGTTCCCTTTCTGTCAGCAGAAGAACCTACTGGAGACAGAATCACCAAAAATTGATAAAGAACCCTACATGCGGCCAAGTTTGGGGACCACCGGTCTTGCTCTAGTTGGATAAATAAGAAAGAACACTGTCATTATTATTGTTCAAACAATATGTTGGGTGTGCTGTGTATTATCCAGAACAATTACATTTGATGTCCTATAGGTGTGACTGGTGATTTCCTGTCGTTTATTAATTTGGTTAAGTCAGCAACTACTAATGGCAGTGCTTTTAGGAGGACAGTATTGTGTGGTGGGCACCAGCACTCAAATCCCCCAGCAGCCGCTTACTAGCTGTATGACCTTACATGAGTGAATTTGCCCTCTGTACCTCAGTTTCTTCAGCTATAAAACAGGGGAGGGAACTGGATCCCCATAGCGGTGATGTGAGGATGAAGTTCACACCTGTAAAGGGTATATGTGTGCCTCCATGTGTCTGGGGCACCAGAAATAGGCATCATAAATGTTTTCACATAAACGTGTGTTGGCAGCACAGTGCAAGGTGCCTTCAAGGTTCTATGTCTATTTGTTGGGACAAATATACCAGCTAGAGATCTACTGCCCATCCCATGGCCTCTGACTTGGCTTCTGTGATAGCCCCTGTCTGATTTTCTTCTAACGTTTGTTTTTATTTTGAGAGAGAGACAGAGGGCAAACAGGGGAGGGGCAGAGAGAGAGGGAGACACAGAATCCAAAGCAGGCACCCGGCTCTGAGCTGTCAGCACAGAGCTCGACGCGGGGCTTAAACTCATGGACTGTGAGATCATGACCTGAGCCAGAGTCGGAAGCTCCGCCCACTGAGCCACCCAGGCGCCCCTGCCCGTTTGATTTCTGCAACACCAACACCCTTCTTCCAGACCCAGACTCATCTTCTTAAAGTTTTGCTTTTACATAATACAAAAAGAAAAAAAGTTAAAAAAATTAAAACCTTTCTCATTAGTCACTTTACCAAAGAAACTAAATGAAAGGCAAACAAGCATGTGAAAAAAATGCCCAACATTCCTAGTCTTTACGGAAATGAGAATTAAAGCCACAATGAGACCCCTAGACACCTGTTCATGGCTAAACTGAAAAAAAGACAAAAAAGAAAAGAAAGCAAAACATAAATAAACCCAAACTGACAATCCCAAATGCTACAAGGATGTGGAGTGATTGGATCCATCACACATTGCTGGTGGGATTATAAATGGTAAAGCCACTTTTAGAAAACAATTCGGTAGTTTCTCATACAGTTAAGTATAGACTTGTCATACAACCTGGTGGCCTCATTCCTAAGTATTCACCAAAGAGAAATGAAAACTCATGTTGATAGAAAAACTGTACACAAAATGTTCGTGGTGGCTTTATTTATATTTGCCAGAAAACAAGAAGCCATCCAAATATCTTTTCGCTGGTGAATGGGTAAACAAAGTGTGGTATGTCCATATAATAAAATCCCACTCAAATAAAGAGGAGCTACTGCTACATACAGCACGATGACCTCAGACGTGTGTGCCATGTGAAAGTAGCTATACTCAAAAGATAACATATGACATTCAGGGAAAGTCACAACTATCGGGACAGAAAAACAGATCAGTGGTTGCCAGAAGCTCGGGGTCAAGGAAGGGTTAAGTACAAACGGACGTGAGGGACAGTTTTACAAACTATTCTCCATCTCAACAGTGGGAGTAGTTACTCTGTCTGTATCTGTCAGAACCTGTGGAATATATACCAGAAAGGGTGAATTTTACATATGTAAAGTATATTTCAAGAAACTTGACTAAAAAAGGAGTTCTTTCCATGACCAATAGAATTACGGCGATTCCAATGAGCTGAGCGTTAAAATCCATTCTTCCAGAATGATCCTTAGTTACTGTCCCCTGCCGCAACTTCCTCTCTTCAGTCAGTGTCCTCCCTTCCATCACACGTGTTTTATGTGTTTCTGCTTCTCCACGCTGGATCAGATGGTCCCGACAGATAAAATGACTTCCCCAGACCAAACCATCCAAGCTCAGGCCATGTGCTATTATCTCAGTGGTTCCTTCCGGTTCACACCAGCCCCCAGTGATATCTCCAGAAAACTCCTCTGGCATTTATTCTTTGGGTCATTCTTTTGTTGTTGTCGTTGTTGTTTTTAACTCTTGATGCCATTTGTTTCTCCTTTTCATGCATTTATTATTTTATTTGTTGATGAGATATTGATGAAAGAGGTATTTAATACAGGTGTGATCCCTCTTGGTTGATCCCTATGATCACTATGTAAGCCTATTCCTCTGTTTCCTTCTGTGTAAGAAAACCCTAACTTTGTTTAAGGGAAGGTAACCACCCCTTCTAAATCATCTAAGACAACAAAGATCCCAGATCTCTTGCCAGTAATAGATTAAGGGTCACTAAGAAATAAGACAAAGTTCTGCTGGAATCTTCTGGAAAAGGTAATACCTGGAAACTCCACAGCTATTTTGCAGCAACAGGTGAGTCAGCTGTGAGAAGGATAATATGCCACGTGGAAGAAAACTGGGCCTTTGGTGATCCTCTTGAATGAGCCAATAAAGACGCTGTCTACCTCTTTCATTCTTATCACATGTAATTTTACGTGTGGCTGAAAACATCTTACGCATCCTTTCCAAGAGTCGTGAAATAACATAAACTTCATTTGTCTTTATCAAAGAAAGTGTTGCTACCTCAATAACAGATCTATCACGAAAATAATCGTTCGTTCATTCATTCAACAATACATTTTGAGTCCTGCCCTGTGCCAAGCACTATTTTAGATCCTGACGACGCCACCGTAAACAAAACAAGGTCATATTGGAAAATGACTGCTTCGTAAGGTCCCTCCTGTCTGTAGATCTTCAGGTCATGCCATAGGGAGGCTTTTGAAATGACTGGTAAGAACTGGTTTCTGGCCTTGCAAAACTGAGACAGTCAGAAGTTCACAGAATTGGCAAAATGTCAGAAATTAATTTCAACGACAGGATCGTTTCAATTCAGAAGTGAGGAAACTGAGGCACAAAGACTTTGAGTGGCTTGTCCAAGGCTACTCTGCCAGTAGTGGCAGAAGCCAGATGGGAATTTGGCACCCAGAGCCAAATGCTTTCGCACCCTTTCCACTAAGGCAGGTGCCTCTTCTTTTGATTGTTCCCGGTACATACTCAAAATCCTTCTGCAGGATCATTTACGCAATTTGCTTCTCTGGTTGACTTTTCTTTTCCTTGTTCTGATTTGGGGGAATTTCCCTGCTCACTGCCAGCCCAGGCAGAGATGTCAGGGACGTCTGTGGAGCCCTCTCACTGGAATGCTTCAAATACACACGGCACAGCAGGAACGCTAGAAATGGTGTGGTTTTAAAACTCAGGCAAGAATCAGCACTAGATAAAACCCTTCTCTTAGTCCTTCAGAGAAACCCTCCTACCCTGTTCAAGGGCACTTAGCAATTTCTGTCTTAGTGGAAGAAGTAGCCACTTTGAGATGTGGCAGAAAACAGCCCCTCTGAAGAGAGTCCCATTTGTGAAGTCTTGCTGGTGATCATTCAGGGCTTTGGCCCTCGATGAGCTTTCTACCTCTTTGCCTTAATGTTTGCTCAAAGGAAAGCTTACAGACTATGGTCATCAGAGACTGGGATCATGACGGTTTTCACCTAATCGATGGTATCAACTAGCTCTTTGGAAAACAACAGTTACAAGCTTTCTTGGAATGAAAGCAGAGACCACAATTAATAACAATATTAATCTCTGTTGGGTGTTTGAATGGGACAGACATTGTCCTAAGTGCTCTGTATGTGTTACTTTATTTAACTCTCCAAAACTCCATGAAGCAGGTATAAACCCACAGTCCTTTCTGTGAAGCCCTTGTGGCGGATATCTTAGAATGCAGAATTATCTATATATTTTTTAATCTATTTTTGAGAGAGAGAGAGAGAGAGAGAGAGAGCATGGGAGGGTATGTGAGAGGGAGACACAGAATCCGAAGCAGGCTCCAGGCTCTGAGCTGTCAGCACAGAGCCTGACGCGGAGCTCGAATCCACAAACCGTGAGATCATGACCTGAGCCAAAGTGGGGACACTTAACCAACTGAGCCACCCAGATGCCCCAGAATTATCTATATTTTAAAAAGGTTAATACTGAAAATATATACTAAACATCACATAACACCCTTGTTATAATCTAGGGCAGGGTTCCATAATCGAACACATCAACATTTCCATAAGAAAACCTATTACTTTCCATAGTAAGTGGGATCTATAAGAATTCTAAATATCGCGATTCTAGTTACGTTCTGTTTTGCTGCTTACATGAATTATGGAAACACTTTTGCTTTTCAGACATGTCTGGGATTTTGGAATTGTAGAGGAAGAAACTTAGGCCTATATGACTATTCGGCCATTTCACAGTAGGGGACATTGAGGTGGTCCTAAGTGCCATAGCCGGGCAGTGGTGAGATCAGGATTCAAAACCTGACAGCCTCCACTGAGAACATTCTCCCTTCTCTGCCTTATCGGTCTCCTCTCTCCTGTCTCTTTAGTCTCCTTTCATTCAGATATAACATACCATGTATAGGAAGTGCACTAGCTCTAAACATATAGCTCAACAAAGTTTTGCGTATGTAACTTGCATCTTGAGCTAAGCGATTAAGGTATTTAGCTGAAGTCTTCCTCATACCCCTTTCCAGGGACCACCCTCTCTCCCATGACTCTGACTTGTAACACCCTGCATTAGCTTTGCACGTTCTAGAACTTTACTAAAGGTAGCCGGACTGAGTATGCTGCTTCACACCCAGCTTCCTTTGCTGGATCCATGTTCCTGTGTGCAGCGCTACTTCCCTCTTTCCATCGCTGCGTGCTATTTCGCTCTATAAATAATCTCATGATGTATTCATCCATTTCCTCTCGATGGACATTTGAGTTGATTCCAGTTGATTCCCCTTTTATGTGAGCACCTCCTGCAAAGGAGATGTGGCTGAGCCGTATTTACATGCCGATAAGGGAGATCTACCAGGCCACCACTATGGTTTCTGAAGGACAGCGGTCCTATATAAATAAGAATGCCGGGGCCTCTGTCTATAAGGATATATATATATATTTTTTTTAATGTTTTATTTATTTCTAGGAGAGAGAGACAGCAAGAGCAGGGGAGGGTCAGAGAGAGAGGGAGTCACAGACTGAAACAGGCTCCAGGCTCTGAGCTGGCAGTCAGCACACAGCCGGACGCGGGGCTCGAACCCACGAACTGCAAGATCATGACCTAAGTGAAAGTTGGACGCTCAACCGACTAAGCCACCCAGGCGCCCCTATAATGATATATTTAAATAAGTGCCTAGACCCCTCATCTGTCCATGCTGGTTCTATTCAGCTCAGCTAGTTCTTGGACTGTGAAGACTAGAAAGAGAAGCCACGGTGTAATTGTTAGCTGTATTTCATGGTCACGATTCCTTCGAGAAAGGCCCTAATTAGTCTAAGCAGTGTTTCATTTAAATCAAGTTTCACTTGCAAAATTTCAAGGGCCCGATTCTGACAGAATGTAGATTTTTTTATGCTCCTCATAAAACATGGGTGCTGGTAAAACACGGTAATGACAGGCAAGGGAAGAGTGGAAATCAATACATGAAAAGTCACTGAAATTAGGTAGGCCTGACCTCCTGGAGCAGCTTCAGAAAATAACCCCTTAAAAAAAAAAAAAGGCTTTCTAAGGTAGACGCCTGAGCTTTGTTTTTCTTGCTTTCCATTCACAGGTGCGTGCTTTCTCTTTCCAGCTTAATTCAAACTTCTCAAAATGTTGGTCCTGACTTCTGGCAGCGTTCACTTAAGGCAACAGGAGGAAAATACTGTAGCACTTCGCCCGGTGGGAAGTGTGGCTTCAGAGAACTCTTGAAACACTGTTGAGATTCCCAAAGCCCTGATTTATTTCACAATGTAATTCAATTATTGAAAACAGAATTTTTATATCTTCCAATTCTCTTATATACCAAATCACAAAAGCCAGGTCCTTTGTATCAGCGTTTGATAACATGTGGTTTAGCAGAGTTATAAAAAAAAAAAATAGAGAAAGGTACTTACAGATTTAGTATAAACTGTGATTAATTTTTATTAAGAGGATACATTTATACAACATAAACTGACAATTTATTTGAAGATCTTTTTTCTCCCCCTTTGAGTTGGATACTTCCCCCCTGTGCAGAATGCAGAATTGTATATGAGATATTTGAGTGTCTAAAACGATGTATGATAAATGAAGTAGCATGCTACTTATACGCTTATCATGTTCCCTGACTAGCAACAGGTTCAGCAAAGGGCACAGCCAGTAAATGAAATTTTCCACCAGGACAATATATCATCACAAGAAATAGATGCGCTGGAAACTTACAAGCTTGCTCAAGATGCGGACAAGGTGTGAAATGGTAAAAAATGAAAAGCAGAAGCATCATCCAGGAAATTTCAAATTCAACTGCATGTTGGTTGGGGCTGATGCTTTAATTGTTTCAAAGCATGAGAAAGAGGAGAAAATGCAAACACTATCTGAAGGCAGAAATAAGTTTCCACTACTATTGAATTTACAAATTATTTTTATCCTAGGCACCACTGAAGCAGAGAAAAGTAAGACGTATGGAAATGTATTTAACTGCCACAATATTAATTTGAGAGAGAGAGACACTTTATATTTGAGGAGTGTTCACCATGTTTAACCTTGAGCAAATCCCTTAGTATTTCTGCCCCTCAATTTCTTCACTTGCTAAATAGAAGGTGGGACAAATAATTTCTAAAGTCTCCACCATGTAAAGAAAAGTCTGTGGTTCTCTGATGCTTAGCCCTGAGCACTCAAAAGGAAATGGTCAGTGCAGTTTGTTTTTCAATACATGTTCTATTAATAGTTTGGGGGTAGGATACGGTAATTGCATTTGGCAGCTTAACATACAGATAAAAGATCTATTGAGGGAAGTTCCAGAAAATGCAGATACTCCTGTCCAGTATTTCATTTCAATAATGATCGTATCTCGGGAGTTAATCCCCTCTTCTGGCTCCCAAGTCATCAAATGATGCTCTTACTGGTAAAGAAAACATGCCTGCGATCCCCAGAGGTCTGGGCTCATCTTCCCTCACGTAAGGGTGGCGTGAATCAGGGGACACCAAGGCCCTCTGTTGATAGGCACCCTGCATATAATTTCCCTTTGCTAGCTACTTCTGGTGACAGTGCAAAGTGACAGTTTGCAAGGGTGAATTACCTGCAGCATAGTGTCAATAGGTATAAATTACAATAGGCCCAGGTGACAGCTATTCTAAGGGCTCTCTGTATGTTAAAAAGCTCAGTGGAGACAATGCAAGGGGAATAAAGGGATAAAGCGTCATCTGATATAGACTGAGGTCTTGTCACAGGCTGAAACCTTGACTCCTGAAGGAGAAACCCAGGGAACTCGGAGGAGAAAAGGCAGTATGGTATAGTGGTTAAGCCTTTTTTTTTTTTTTCTTAAAGTAATCTCTATGCCCAACGTGGAGCTCGAACTCACAACCCCGAGATCAAGTCTCATGCGCTCTACTGACTGAGCCAGCAAGGTGCCCAGAGACCTTGGTTTTTAATCTCAGCACCACCACTTACTGTGTGACCTTGAACAACTGAAATGGAGATGACAATAACCACCTCTCAAATCATGATGTGTATAAATGAGATAACAAATGGAAAGTCCTGAGCACAGTACTTGATACTTGGGAGCTATTTTTAGTATGATCTGCCCGGACACATCTATTACACTGCTTTTGTTGCTACTTTTTTCTGTTATAAAAATGAGTGGCTATAGATCCCGGTCAGATAAAGGTAGGCTGCTAAGAGAGGTGAGCATGTAAGCGGTAGTATTTATACAGCGAGGAAAGGAAAAGGTGGCATAATATTAATAAGGAAGGGGAGGGTAGTAATCATAAAATGTAAGAGGTTGAACCAGAATCACCCCCTTGGTGGCGGACAGTGTAACATCAAAAGGACGGCAGAGTAGGGATCTACAAGGTATCAGAAATGCATGAACTGAAAAAGGAAGATAGATGTTTTGTTGGATTAGCATGAAAGAATAGATTTCTGTACACAGCGAGAAAGTGAAGCCCAGGGAGTAATGCGCAAGACAGCTTATATTCACTTAGCAGTCTGGCAAAAAATATTTTGTTGGCTGGTAACTTATCTGGATAGTTTTACCTCTAGAAAAATGTTACGTGTAACAGAAATGGATGGGAACTATGGCATTAACGATGCATGGAAAATGCAATGTGTTGGCAAGAAAACTGACATTAGTAGAAAACAAATTTCTTGATAAGTTTCAATTAAGCAGTAGTTTTGCTCTTATGCAAAAGGGGTGAGTGGTATTATTGCAGCCAACGATGCTTTTGCATCGAGAGAGGGTGCGTTTGAGGCAGCCAAGAGGCAAGCAAGAACACAAAGGAAAGAGGGGTTCCAAAAACTCACACTGTGGTCTCATTCCTTTACTGGTGGCTTTCTTCCCAGGGGTGAACACAGCAATACTGCTACACTTTGTGTTCACCTGAAAATATCACTAAATCCAATAACTGATGGAAATTAATCTTCTGCACATCCAAATTCATAGAGGCAAAGGTTGAAGAGTAGCCAGGCGATCGCATTGCACAACACCAGGGGGCGCCATCTACACTGTGTTTTCTGGGATGAGGGGCCTCACTTAGAAAGCAGTGAGCACAGCACTTTCTGATGACTCGAGCCTGACAAAATATTCCCATTCAGATTCTTTTCTCCCTCAATAATCTAATTTTAATCATGAAGAATCCTTCGAGTACCATCCTATTCAATATTTGAGGGAGCCAATTTTGTCATTAAAGGGGAAACGTGCATTTTATCTAACAGAAATCACAATGTACTTGGATTATTTTCCACAGCGTGGCATGCTAATGGCGCTCTATACGCCTCGCCTACCCTAAAGATGTAGTTTCCATAAAATTTCTACTAAAATAAGCAGGACAGGAGGCCCACATATATACGGGCAGTGGAACATTAAAGATTCAACACTGCCTTTCTCTGCGCTGAATACCATTTAATGAAGAGTCTCAAAGGAAATATCCGCATGGCCTGATTTCACAACTGGGAGCCTGGAAAACACAAGTAGGGACAATCGAGCAGATGGATTGATATAATTAAAGTTATCAGGTTTTATGTTTTTTTAAAGAACCAGCTATACAGGAGAAAATGAGTCATCAGAATGAGAACAAATAGGAGTGTAAAAAGTTTTGCAGTAACGGATTTCTTAAAAAAAGTATTAAATTGCTGGGGTGCCTGGGTGGCTGAGTAGATTGGGCATCTGACTTCAGCTCAGGTCATAATCTTGCAGTTTGTGAGTTCAAGCCCCATGTTGGGCCCTGTGCTGACAGTTTGGAGCTTGGAGCCTGCTTTATATTCTGTGTCTCCCTCTTCCTCTGCCCCTCTCCCACTGGTGCACGCTCTCTCTCTTCCCCTCCCTCTCTCTCTCTGTCCCCCCCTCAAAAATAAACATTAAAAATTTTTTTAATATTAAATTGCTGACAATATTGGCAACTTAATTTAGAAGGGTGGTAATGATCATTGTGAGAAAAACCAAATGCTGAGATTGGATACCACTTAATGTAAATATATTTTGGGTAAGACAGATAAGACTACCTTTTCTTTTGTTCTCATTTTATCTCCATATTCTATTAAATTATTTTGTAAATTACCTGTTTATATGGCTACCTCTCCCACTGAACTATGAGCTCTGTCTTACTTGTGTTAGAATACTGTAATAGTGAGAACTGGGCAAGGTCCTGGATAACTGGTATCTCCTGAGCACAGCATAGGGTAGTGAGTTAATAAAGTGTCTGATCCATAAATGAATGAATGAATAAATAGCACATAACTTGTAAGAAAACACCTTCAACGTACAGTAAGGTACGTGATCTACAATAAGCTGAAACATTGTTGACAATAAGCTTGAAAACATAAAAACCAAACATAGTCCCGACAAGAATGAAAATATTACACGCAGAGTCAAGAACTGTTGTAGATGTTCTTGAGAAAGCACAAAACCTCATTTCATGGGCAAGTCCTTAGATTAATGCCATGGAAACTGATGCCACACCAGAAGATTCCTCCCTTTTAGTACACCTCATTTCAGGCAAATGACATGAACTATACACACTCCTGACTTTAGCCTGTCATGGAACATAAAATGATTACTAGAACTGCTACTGCAGTAGTATTTGCTGGATACGTTGAGGTCAGTGAAATCACTGGTAGCAAGAAGCAAAGGGAAACGTACCAACACATTCAGTATGAATTTATTGTGTTTAGATCTTATAGTTGTAATAGCAGAGTACTATTCAGACTCATTCAATAGGTATTTGAATACCTACTATATGCTAGAGGAAGCTACACATATTCTTAGGGAATTGCATCTTTTCTGTTAAGCAGTTCTCCGTGTGGTGATCTTGGTCATAGTCTCAGAGACACTTTCCTTGGTTTCTTGGCTTGGAAATGCAATGTTTGTCTTCCTAGTTGCTGGCTTCTATCATTCAAGAGTCAGATTTCAATTTGATTTGTATTTGGAAACTGGTAAGCAGCATTTAGTTCTTCTAGATATTTTGTTAATGTTTATTTTTGAGAGAGAAAGAGAGAGAAAGACTGAGTGTGAATGGGGTAGGGGTAGAGAAATAAGGAGACACAGAATCTGAAGCAGCTCCAGGCTCCGAGCTGTCAGCACAGAGCCCGACGCGGGGCTCAAACTCATGCACTGAGAGATCATGATCTGAGCTGAAGTCAATGCTTAACTGACTGAGCCACCCAGGCGCCCCTAGAAAGCTTTTCTCTCTTCTCTCCATATTTTTTTTTTCTGAAATCTTTGTAACCTATTTTCCTGTATCTTGTGCTTGGAAAACGGAACAACTTGTAAGCATCTAGTTAATATCTGAGGAACATGTTAAAAAGTGTTTATTCAGATGGTAATCATAAAATCATACTATTTATCTGCTTTTAAAATTGTTGAAATATTTATACAATCCAGGGCTTTATCTGTACCAATTTATGAGAAATCTTCCTAATGAGAAGAATTCAATGATAGTTCTATATTTTGACTTTTATAGAAGAACCACTTATAGACATCTTTTTATATCTATTGCTAGAAAATAAATTGTATTTGTCTTTTTAAATTTTGTTAATGTTTATTTTTGAAAGAGAGAGACAGCACAAGTGGGAGAGGGACACAGAGAGAGGGAGACACAGAGCGTGAAGCAGGCTTCGGGCTCTGAACTGTCAGCACAGAGTCCCACACACGGGGCTGGAACTCATGGATTGTGAGATCATGACCTGAGCTGAAGTTGGATGCTGAACCGACTGAGCCACCCAGGCGCCCCTGTATTTGTCTTGAAAGGGTTAATAATCATTTACTTGTGGCATAATGTAGTAGACATGAACCAGGGTTTTGAGAACCGAAAAAGATAGGTTCAAATTCCAGCTTACTTTATAGCTACTTGTATTAATCAGGGCACACCAACTGCTCCAGGAAATAATCCCAAATTCTTAATGGCTACATGCAATAAAAGTTTTTTCTCTCTCATGTTAAGGTCTCATGAGGGGCAGTGGGAGCTCCATTCCACAAAGTCATTCAGGACCCAGGCCATTCCCTGGGACCCCTGGAGTCCTCTACTCGATTCTCTGTTCCTGGCCAGCAGCTGAGGGAAGAGAGGATGTGTAAGAGATTGTGTAGGAGAAAGTTTCAGGAGCCCGTTCTGGAAGCTTATATCACTTCATCCATCCCTTGGCCAAGATCAGTCACAGAACCCCACTTCAGGGTCACAGGGGATGGAAGATATGGTTTGGGAGAAAAAGGAAATAGGGTTTGGTGGACACAGACTAAATATCTCTGCCACATCGCTTCACCGCTTACAAGCCAAAATTCCATCACATATAAATGGTTATAATTATACATAGTTTATAGAGTTGTGAGGATTAAAGAAGATGTTTGTAGAGCGTAAAGTAAATGGCTGGCATACAGTAGGTGCTGAAAACATACTACTTATTATTATGGCTGTTTTCCAGGAATCTGACTCCATAGCTGATTGAAATTTCTTATGAGGCTAATCCTATTAAACTATGAAAGACTGAAATAATTTTTCAATCAAACTAACAATATTAAGACTCTTTTCTTATCTCAAGTCCTAGCCAGAACTCACTTTCGCTTTGAGATTATAAATCCAGTCAGGTTTCTTTTACCCTTTGTCATTTTAGTCCCCTCTAACATTAATTCTGGAGTTCAGGGTTTCTCAATCTTAGCACAATTGATAGTTGGGACCTGATATTCCTTCTTTGTGGGGTCTGTCCTGGGCCTTATAGGATTTTATTTTTATTTTTTTTAATGTTTATTTATTTTTGAGAGAGAGAGAGAGAGAGAGAGAGAACGCACACATGGGCGGGGGAGGAGCAAAGAGGGGCAGACAAAGGATCCGAAACAGGCTTCACGGTGACAGCACAGAGCCCAATGTGGGACTTGAACTCAAGAACGACAAGATCATGACCTGAGCCGAAGTCTTATGCTGAACCTACTGATGAACCACCCAGGCGCCCCTAGGATGTTTATTAGTAGCATCCTGGTCTCTACCTTCTGGATGCCAGTAGCATCACCACCCTCAGTGGTAACAGCTGAATCTGGCTCCAGGCATTTCCAAATGTCTCCTGCTGGGGTTGGGGGATCACTCTCAGTAGAGAACCACTGCTTTAATCTTTTTTTAAGCATTTTCCTACACTATTAGCACACTGACCTATTTGCGGGGAGCCTTGAATTCTAGTTTTAAAACATCAGCAATAATATTCATCAGACACACACATAAAGAGTCACGTCAAGGACATTGACCAGTACTGACTGACATTCTTCCTTTGCTTATTTCTTTTAAGAATAGCAAAGCTAATTGAATCAGTTCTTTTCTAAATAATTTTATTTATTTATTTATTTATTTATATTTACATCCACGTTAGTTAGCATACAGTGCAACGATGATTTCAGGAGTAGATTCCAGTGATTCATTCCCTACGTGTAACACCCAGTGCGCATCCCACCCAGTGTCTTCCTTAACGTCCCTCACCCGTTTAGCCTATTCCCCCTCCCACAATATTTGAATCAGTTCTGACATGTCAGTTGGACCCCTAATAATTTCCTCCCTTTCTGGACTGACTTGCAAATTCTCCCGTTGCTGTCAGAAGAAGAAATGCTACATGAAGAGGCATAAGGTTTCCCCAGTTAATCCATTCAATTCACTGTTTTAATGAGCACCTACTGCTAGCTCAGCCTACCGGAATTACTTAATCCCACTCTGCCATCTTGAGCTTTTTATAGAGTTTATGGGCATTTTAACTTCTCCAAACCAATGGGAGGTAAAGACTCCCATGTCACTGTAGCTTACAGTCGAAAGAACAAGGGAGGGGCAGCCAGAGACCTCAAGTTCAAACTTAGACCACGCTGCCTTCTAGTTGTGTTGTTGCAGGGAAATTCCTGAATTGCGTCTGTACCTCGTTTCAGTCCCATGCACAGTGAGGAGAATAATGCCAATTCACAGAGTATTTGTGGGAGGGAAGCAAGATGTATCTGAGAGCACTCGGCATTTAGCACAGGCTCTGTAAATGTGAACCGGATCTGAATCAGAACGCCATCACTCACATCCTCAAAATGGTTGCATCAGCTCCTCTTCCTCACCATGTCTAGGATCACCTGGGTTGTTTAGGGCAAAGATGGCAAGGTAAACAGAGACCTGCTATTGTAAAATACCCACCTATTTCCCTAACACATACACCAGAAAAGTGTCGATTGGATGACATCTTTTGTGTAGATAATATCTGTATCACTGTGGAGACAAAACTTTGATCAGCAGTGGGTCTTCATACGTTTTATGTACATCAGCTTACACAGTGAATCAATCAATAAATCAATGATTACAGCACGTTCTCAATCACTAATATTCTCCTGAAGTCAGTCAGGCCACAGGATGAGGATATAATGTGACATTTTTTCCTCCCTTCCAAAATGATTCCCAAACCCAGCTGACTGCTGCCTGGCTTGTGATTCTGTTTTCTTATAAATATTTCTGGAAGCATTGTTGGGAAATTATGCCTCGAATATTCAAGTTCATTGGAATCTTTAAGAGGAGGTTTGGACCAGAAGAGGAGGCAGAGGTGCGTACCTGCCCGGATAAGTGACCACGGGTGAGGAGGAGACACAAAATGAGCGACACGTGAAGAGAGCAAAGGAAGATTGAGGGCTCGGGAACAAACCCGGCCTCGCTCACAGTTCTGCCAAGGCCTGGCCCTTCAGACAAGAAGCTGTCTTCACTTCTTACAGATGGTGTACTGAGGTAGCGGCACGGGTCTCAAACCAAAGCTGTCCTGATGTTCTGTCTCTCAAGTTCGTCTTACACTCATAGGCCAATCAATGTCAAGGGCGCTACTGTCTTCCCGCCAGAGACGGCCAGGCACCCGAAGCAGCGTATATTTCAAGCTGTCTTTCCTCAACAGAAACTTAGGGCCGAAATGGATCCCCTCACCCTCTTCCAGGGCCAGCACTTGTGGTCTGTGACAAGACAGCTATCCGGTCACCAGGGATGTTCTTGTGGCTGGGAAAAGGTGGGGGCCGGCAGGCTTCCCGCACTGAGCTTGGTCCCCAGGGTCTGTTTACCTCGATGACACTTTTTGCGGAGCCCGAAGACCCTCCCAGGACAGCGACTGCAAACTCACGCCTGCGCCTGGTAGCCAGGGTCTCGGGTTTCACAGCTATTAATTAGGGTAATGATTCCCAGGGCTGCAATTACAAACCCAAAGATCCACTTAGCATCTCTTCTTGAATCTCTTGTTTCTGTAATGCTGTGTCCCTAAAAGATTCATTTGCAACCACTTACTGATTACATTTACTCCAGTCTATTGTTCGGATGGGCCGGACGGAAAGCCGATACGGAATATTGACCTCAGCGGCATCCTGTGATTACTCGGGCTGCCCCAGCTATCATTAACCACCCCATTTTATTTTCTGAGTTGCCACAAACACTGCTAGTGACGGATCTGTGACCTTTCCCCTAGAAATGTTACGAACCGAATGCGCTGTAGAAATGGCAAGAAGGACGGATGTCAAATGGCAGCTTTAATGCTACGTCAGCTCCCACAGCTTCGGTGTTGCGTGCGGATATTGGAGGGCGTTTTGGTGGGGGAGCTGTTTGCTTTCAACTTGAAGGAAACAATTAAAAATCAAGCAAAAAGAATGGAAGCTACAGGCCATCCTCTTGCCAAAAATAGATATTTCAAGCTACCTCTCAGGAGTAAATTTTAAGTTTTTTTACAATTTTATTTTATATCAGAACAGACATCTCAATTTAAGTCATCAGAAAAAATCCAGATTCAAAGTATAATTTGAGCATATTTTTGAAAATGCAATTAAATGAACAATGCAGAATTATCTTATCATCTGATTGTATGTGTATTTAGGTCGAAGGTACAAATCCAAATATTATGGGTCAAAAAATGATTCCTGAAACATAAGGACTGTGTAGAGAGAAAGAAGGTGGAGCTGTGTCCCAAGATAAAGCAAGAGTGAAGAGGCACCTGGGTGGCTCAGTCGGGTAAGTGTCCCTCTTCAGCTCAGGTCATGATCTCACGGTTTGTGAGTTTGAGGCCCACATGGGGCTCTGTGCTGACAGCTCGGGGCCTGGAGCTGCTTCAGATTCTGTGTCTCCCTCTCTCTCTCTGTCCCTCCCCTGATCACCCTCTGTCTCTATCTCTGTCTTACAAATAAATAGGCATTAAAAAAATAATTTAAAAAATTTTTTAAAAAGAGTGAATTCAGCTCCACTCCTCCTCCGGCCCCGTGCCTACAGTAGAGTAACTTCCCAAACAATCTCCCATGATCTGTTCTTACAGAAAAGTAGGCTCAATCTTGGTGGGGCACTAAATTCAACCAGGGAATTCTATTTTTTTTTTAAAGTACCAATGTCAGGACTTAACCTGGACCCATTCCATCAGAACTCTGTGATGGACCTAGAAATGGACATTTTCTGTAAGGCTCCCGGGTGACTGTGATGGGCAGACCTACTTGAGAGCCACCACTATAGTTACAGGGATAGGTTACCACTCTGGTTGAAATAAACATGGTCCCATTGAATCTATTGAGATAACTAGCTATTTTCTTATTAGAGAACATAGGAAAAAATGAGGAACTTCACAAATGAAAAATACTTGATGAAAATAATTTAAAATGAAGGAGGACAATTCAAACTGCCAGCCCTAGGAGTAAGATTCCCTTCATTTAATGGATTTATTTAAATATAGTACAAGTAAGTATTAATTTAGCCAAAGACTTTAATCTTTAGAATTCATAGAAGTTCTACCTATATTCAGCTCTGGTTCTGGAGGAGGAGTTGAAAGGAAAGAAAATAATAGAGATATAAAATGGATTTTGAAATTCTAAGGGAAATAATTTCATGGCTTATGCTTCAGCACAGGGTCAAAATATTTAAATGATATAATTCAGAAACTATACTTTGAAAAAGTTATGGCTATCTGTAAAAAAAAAAGAATAGCATGTGGACTTAAACCCACTAGGTATTGTCCTTTTTACAGTTTGTATCAACTGCAGCGCCTGTGTGGCTTAGTAGTTAAGCATCAGACTTCGGCTCAGGTCATGATCTCATCATAGTTTGTGGGTTCAAGCCCCGCATCTGGCTCTGTGCTGACAGCTCAGAGCCTGGAGCCTGCTTCAGAATCTGTGTCTCCGCCTCTCTCTGCCCCTCCCGCACTCATGTTCTGTCTCTCTCTGTGTCTCAAAAATAAATAAATGTTATCAAATTAAATATATATATATATCAACTAATTAATACTGAAATCTGGTGGACATCTCAAACAGAAAAAGAAGAACCTTCTCCATTTTTTTCTATTTTTACTAGAACATGCTTCTCTGACCACAGAAACAACAGTGATTGCTTTTATAAAATTGGAAGAGAAAAGGAGAAAATGGGCAATTTCTGAATGATTCATTTCTAGGAAGGTATGAATTTACCATTCTGCTAACATGCTCTAGGTTTTGGTGAGCTGTCTGAACCCACCCCTCCCCCCACAGCAAAAAAAAAAAAAAAAAAGGAAGAAGAAAGAAAGAAACGGTTTAAGGTAAAAGCTTTACATTCAGTACACTTTGGAGGCTCTTTCCTGGACATTACCTAAACAATGCAGAACTAAGGGAAAGTTGCAGCGTTGCTTTTAAATGTGCGGTTAGATTGTATTTGCCAGCATTTGATGTTCTTCTTTAATAACCTCAAGTAAAAGGCTGAATGCATTCAACAACAGTAGCTGAAAAAAGTGCAATGAGTCATATTATAAGAAAATGGAGGAAAGGATACAGGACTCTCCACTGAACACAATCCTATATTGTAGGCAATCTGTGATAACACCCTTTTCATTTCAGTTCAGTCCCATAAAATTACCACTAACATTACAACTCATGCAGAACACAGATAAATGTAAAAATGTCACAGAATTCTTCCAGATGGGACTTTTAGTTCCACTAGATCACCATCTACTTTTTTACTTGTCTAATATTTCATTACAACCTTCCATAAGTTAATTTTCTTTCCACTGACCATGTAAATCACAAATCAATTTTCATTTAAAATGCCTGACTACAGATTGCTCCTGAAAGCTCAGAGCATATGCTTCAGCGAACTTCTCCAACACCCTTAATGTACATTAGAAAAATGTTGTGTTTTTAAAAGCCTTTTTTTCAAAGAATTAATTTTACATTAAAATCTGGCATGAGACCTGAGACATCACCCTATTTTCTCCCTAAAATGCAGATGCATTCGTAAGACGTTGGATCACATGTGATCAAATATTTGTCAAGACAAAATTGACAAATATGGCAATATTTTCTACCAGCAGAAAGTAGTGCACGTTTACTAAACAACACATATCTGCACACACATGTATTACATACAGGGGCATGTGGCTATCTAGTCTAGGTTTTAAAAATAAATTATAGATTTCCAGATGAAGTCTCTGTATCTTTCATATCTGATAATTCTGTGGATGTTTGGATGTGGAAATTTGCTTGGATGGGAATAAGCTTTAGAATCTGTTTTTCTTTTTAATGGAGAAGAAGGAGTTGAAACTCCCTGCATTGAGGTTTTCTCAGAAATATTCAGACCAGGGGCGCCTGGGTGGCTCAGTAGGTTAAGCATCCAGCGCTTGGTTTTGGCTCAGGTCATGATCTCACAGTTCGAACTCCTCATCAGGCTCTGTGCTGACAGTGAGGAGCCTTCTTGGGATTCTCTCGCTCCCTTTCTCTCTGCCCCTTCTCTACTCTCTCCCTCTCTCTCTCTCTCTCTCAAAAAATAAAGAGAGAGAGAGAGAGAGAGAAATATTCAGACCAAACAGGGCATCTTATGCTTTTGTTATGGAAATGTAAAATATCTCTATTAAAACAGTTATGTGGGAAGCAGTTGGGCAGTTATGGGAAAAAACATCATTATGAAACAGGATTCATTTCGAGTTTTAGCTTCTTAATTAAGCGTTTATTATTTTAATGGTATTCTGAATTGAAGAGATTTTTTACATTTGGTAATATTCTTATTTCTCCCAAAAGCCTGTGAAATTCAAAGTACTTTAAAGTTGAGGGTTTTTTTTAATATTCATAAATGGTATTTCTATGTGAATACACTATTGAAGTATTTCAGGTGAAAAGTGCTTTGAGTTCTTGTTTTTAAAATAGAGTTGACAAATGACTGTTACTAAGTAAATAATATTCTGGAACATTCAGGAGGCAAGAACCAACATGGAAACCTGCCCCTGCAGACTCAGTCACATTTACCGAGGGACACCCAGAATTTCTGAAGAGCCTCAGTGATGGTGGGGGTGGGGTCTGTCTTTCTTTCTGTATTATGTGGGTGAATGTGCTGTGTGACAGAATCTGGGGAGTAATCAGCCAGTATG
This sequence comes from Crocuta crocuta, assembly GCF_008692635.1. Lineage (NCBI taxonomy): Eukaryota > Metazoa > Chordata > Mammalia > Carnivora > Hyaenidae > Crocuta > Crocuta crocuta. The sequence goes on from NW_027532825.1 coordinate 9,277,226, forward strand.
ATTTTTTCCTTAGCAGCGATTGCTTCTTTTGTTTGTTTGTATTTCATAATATTAATTGCCCTTATAGCCAACTAATTATATTTTTAGATTGCTAGTCAGGATAAGTTAAAGCATGTATCTGTGGTTCTAAGATGTGTGTGCTGGGGACTCTTTCTAGCATCAGGTTCAACCAGCCTCCTCTTCATCCCCGTGAAGGGGCAGCAAAGCTGCAGACACACCTGAGCATGAACCTGGCCAGGAGTGCTAGCGAGCCTGATGATCTCCATAGCTACCTCTCCCATTTTTATTTCTTTTTTACGTGACACAGTGTAATAGCATTAGTGTGTGTGTGTGATTTTTTAATGTCTTATTTATTTTTGAGAGCAGGAGAGACAGAGCCTGAGCCGGAGAGGGGCATAGAAAGGCAAGTGGGGAGACACAGAGTCTGAAGCAGCTCCAGGCTCTGAGCTGTCAGCACAGAGCCTGATGCGAGGCTCAAACCCACAAACCGTGAGATCATGACCTGAACCGAAGTCAGATGCTTAACTGACTGAGCCATCCAGGCGCCCCGTAGCATTGGTGTTTTGAACTACAAATATTCTCAGAGCAAGGCCTTTGCAGTTGGAGAAGAACTACTTAGGAAACACACAACTTTCTGGCTGGAGTTTGGCCAAAAAAATTAATGCCGTTTTATGACCCACTCATTAATCTCTTGAAAATGTGTGCAGTACAGTTTTATGAGCACCCCGACTTTACGATTCTGAGGGGCTTTTGTATACCTGCTCTCTTCTTTCAGGAGATCTGCCCACCTTGTCTTGCATTCTGTTCTCTGCCAGAGTGGAGGGCAGACTGTGTAGTTTATGAAAATGAAGACCAAAACAAAACAAAATCTGCTGGTAAAGTGTAGCTCTACTGACTGTAGTTCACACTTGACAAACAATAGCATCTATTGCACATGAAGATGCACCAGAAATGTCTAAGAAATATATTAGGCATATAAGATCAGACGAAAATGTTAAAGTGGGAAACAAGCTTACTTCTTAAAATATAACTTGAAGCTTTCAACAATAAAAATTTAGGCTAGAATAAAATTAGAACCAGAGCAGAGCACATTTGCTAGAAAAATAAACACCACACTCTGAATGATTTGAGAGTGGTTTCTACCAGACCACTGGTACAACATCTGTGGCATCCAAAACAGAAAATAAAGAAATACCCTGGCATGGAAGAAATTCTCATGATTCAGAACGGAGCTTTGATACCCGTCTCAAGGGTAGGGAAGATTTCGAGACTGAAAAAATGCCACGAAGGAAAAGAGAACTATTGCCTTTGGTCCAGAATCCCTTCATAGGGTACTTTCATTGAATTCCAACAGTCAGCATCCCACTGGGAGGGCCATGGCTTGAACGTATCTTTTTAAATTTTTAAAAATGTTTATTTATTTTTGAGAGACAGAGTGCAAGCAGGGGAGGGGCAGAGAGAGAGAGACAGAGACAGAGACACAGAATGTGAAGCAGGCTCCAGGCTCTCAGCTCTCAGCACAGAGCCCGATAGGGGGCTCAAACTCACGAACTCTGAGATCATGACTTGACCAAAGTCGGATGCTTAACCGACTGAGCCACCCGGGAGCCCCCGAAATCTTCAAGGAAAATATTCACTTTATCTATAGGGAAATATGTTTTCTGTTCAGTGAAATCTTTCATTGTAATGGAAGTCAATAGGAGAAGAGCATTTGCACCACGGGAATTTCTTTCATGACAAATATTGCTGGTGTTCACATGCATACATAAAACACTCATATGCCTCTGAAAAATGTAAATCCAGCTGCCATTATCCCTGTAATTGTACCTGTAACATTTACTATTTGCAGGGCATGAAGCAGTCACTTTCTAAAGTGGGCATTCTCTCCTTAGGGTGACTTTCTCCTTCAGGTATTAGGTTATTTGGAATATACCTAACTGTGATTAAGCAATATCAGAAGAAGTCAGTCGGTCATTAATTATTGTCTCAGAAATGCTCCTTCAAGCTCAATGAGATGCCTCTTCACAGCTGGTAGTATAATTATTATCAAAACAATACAAGAAGCCGAAGCCAGAATTTAACAAGTACTGGAGAAGACATGGGAAATTGTCATCTTGTGCATTGTTGGTGGGAATGTAAACTGGTGCAGTTGCTAAGAAAAATGGTATGGCGACTCCTCAAACAACCAAGCATAGACTTACCATATGACCCATCAAGTCTACTTCTGGGGATACACCTCAATGCATCAAAGCAGGGACAAACAGATTCTGTTTGTCAGATTCTGCCATCACCCACGTTCATGGTAGCACGATCATTGTCATTAAAGGTGAAAGAAACCAAGTATCTCTTGGGTGAATGAACAGGTGAGTAAGAAAAACGAGGCATGTATTTACAATGGAATATTATTCAGTATATTCACTGTACTCCTCTATTATGGTTTGAATATTTCAAACTAAAAATATTATTTCCATATGCTTAATAGATATGAAACATTATTAAACTAATAAATTAAAATGTATTTTAACTAAAATTAAAATTCAAAAATATCCTAAAAATAAAGACTAAAGAGTATTTTCTATGTGTCTTCCTGAAACTGAGGAATGTCTTAAGTTATTTGTGATCCCTGCTGGTTACTTATTTTTGGGACCAAAGTTTAGCTGAATAACCTTGGGCATCCACACAGAATCTGGTTTACTTAATAAGAACCACAGATACATCTATCGCTGAAGAACATCCCAGAGGGTTACAATATTAACTATATTCGTGATGGGCTTGTGCTTTCTTTCTAAACGTTTCTATTAATTCCATAAAAAATATTCTGAAAGTTCCAGAAAAAAAATCAATTTAAGTCCTTCCTAAATAGAATGCTTGAAATGTTTAGGAATTACCTATGTGCTAAGGATGAGTTATCCAGACTTGATCTACCTAGAGAAATTGACAAAAGGGAGGGGGAAAGACTTTTCATGGAAAAATATTAAGAGTAACCTAACATGGACAACATTGTTGCTTCCAATATACGGAAATTATGGCCAAAAATGTCAAAACTTCAGATACACAGGCAGAAAGGAAAGTGCTCAGGCATCAGAAATCAAAAATGGCAAGACTGCTAACTGACACCCTGGCACCCCGAGGGCAGACAGGGGTCAGCATTGGCCAGCATGGGGTGGATGTTTGGTCACCAACACAGGGACAGGATCTGAGCCTTGGGTCCATGTGAGAAGAACTGTCTGAATGGAGCCTGTTCTAAAGATCCAGAACCCTAAAAGGGCCGCCCCAACAGTGAAAAGAGATGAGCCAAATCCCATTCACTAGCCCTGGGAATTGACAAAGATGTTTGTTTCTGTTAAGGGCTTTAGGTAGGGAAAAACATAGGTGAGAATACTTCATACTGTAGTCTAAATTCATACTATGCATGTGCTGCAGGTACCTCCAAGCAGAGAGGTCATTTATGAAATTTGTTGGATATTTTGCACAAAGCAAATGCAAAGCCTCTTATTAGCAATATTTATGTGACCCAAAGCGTAAAAGATTTCATAGAAAAACTATTTCTACGGGGTGCCTGGGTGGCTCTGTCAGTTAAGCGTCCAACTTCGGCTCCGATCACGATCTCAAGTTTGTGAATTCCAGCCCTGAGTCGAGCTCTGTGCTGACGGCTCAGAGCCTGGAGCCTGCTTCACATTCTGTGTCTCCCTCTCTCTCTGCCCCTCCCCTGCTCACACACACACTCTCTCTCTCAAAAATAAATAGACATTAAAAAAATAAAAATTGAGAAAAAAACGATCTCTGCTTAAAGTGAGTTCAAAATTAAAAAAAAAAAATTCCTTATCACATAGGGACATATTCCACTATGAATAAGAGAGAGATAGCAATTATGAATTAGCTCAAGTCTTTAAGCTAAAAGGCAGTCTGAGGAAGATTAGAAAATAAGTATTTTCCAGTGATTAAAGAGAGCTAAGAAAAAACAGAAACCATAAAGGAAAATAATTAGAACTCCTAGAAAAGAAAAATACAGTCCTTAAAATGAAAAATTTAAGGTTAAACATAAGGTTAAATATCACTACAGAGGGAATTAGAAGACTGGATGATAGATCTAAGGAAATCGGGAAAAAAATGCAGCACAACATATGATGAAAGAGAAAATTTGAGAGGCTCAGAGAGATGGAAGATAGTGGATGTGTAATGGGAGACCCTGGGGGGAAGAGCTGAGAGACTGGAAGAGAAGAGAGGAGTGAAATGTCAGGAGTCCTGAGTCCCAGGCAGAATGACTAAGAATAAACCCATACCCAGGTCTTTCACAGTAAAATTGGTGAATCCCAAAGACAGAAAAAAAAAATCTTAATATCAGCCATGATTTTAAAAGATATTTTAGGGGCACCTGAGTGGCTCAGTCGGTTAAGCATCTGACTTTGACTCAGGTCATGATCTCACAGTTCATGAGTTTGAGCCCCATGTCGGGCTCTGTGCTGACAGCTCAGACCCTGGAGCTGCTTCGGATTCTGTGTCTCCCTCTCTCTCTGCCCCTCCTCTGCTCACGCTGTCTCTCTTTCTCTTAAAAAAATTAAACATTTAAAAATTTTAAAAAGATACTATATCTGTGAAGAAATGTCAATTAAACTGACAATATATTTATGATTAGCAAAAAATAGAGCCTGGAAGATAATTGCTTCATTTGCTGAAAATATTAACTATTAACCTAGAATTCTAAGTCCAGCTACACAATAGAAAATAAAGAGAAAAGGAGAATTTTAAATAAATGAAACTCAGTTTACCACTCAAAGATCTTCATTAAAAGAATCAGAATCCTCCAGAAGGGAGGAATGGGATAGAAGACATAATGATGGGTAAAGAATTTTGCAAATGTAATGAAAGCTTAGAGAGGTGTAAACTCAACGGTATAAAGAATAACTCATGTTGGGGAATAATAGTATAGAAGATGGGAAGAAGGTATCAAAAAGTTGCAATGTTAGTTAGGAGGAAAGGTAAAAATGTTGATATGACCCCTTAAAACACATATTCCAAATACAGAGACAACAACTAAAAGAATACAATTGGATGTTTAACTTCGAATCCAGTAGGTGGAAAAAAAAAAGGAACCTCAACAAATCCATTATAAAAAAAAAAACCCCACAAAATAAGATGATCAAATAAATCCCAATAATTACTATCTACGTGTATCAACATGGACAAACCTCGAAAGCAAAATGTTGAAAGAAAAAGGCAAGATACAAACACATATCTAGACTGTGCTACCATTATGTAAAATTTTAACACATCGAAATTATAGTATATATTTATAGTACAATATATACTATATGTTTCATGTATACATGTATATATAATATATAGTAAATCCATAAACACACACACTGGAGGTGTGGTAACTTGCAGGAGTGAGGAATACCATGGAAGCCTGGGCAGAGGCTGGGGAGGATTTTAGCATTATTTATAATGTTTCATTTTTTAAGACAAACGATCTCAAGCGAAGGTGGCAAAATCTTAAGGTTTGTTAATTCTAGTTCAGTTTAGCATATATATATTTCTCTATGTTTCAAAGTACAAAGTATAATAATCTTTTAAAAAAAGAAAGAGAACTTTAGATTGTGGTCAATGGAAGTTGCTAATAAAAACTGTAAATTGTATCCTTTTTTATGTAGATAGGTAAAAATCCCAAACAGTTCCTAAACTACAGCAGAGAACTTACTAAATTTAGTCTCTCTAATTTCTGTCACTAAAGAGGACCCTTTGTGACTTCTGCTTGCGAGTCCAAAATTTAAATATATGCTAATTATGTTTATTTTTAATGAGCACAACTTTTAATTAGTGCCACATGTATACGGGGATTTAGGGAGACCCTCCAGGCTGGGCCAATGCTACCCAATAGGAATATAACGCAAACCACAAATGCGAACCACATCTATAATTTAAAATTTTCTAGCCTCCATATTTAAAAAAAATAAAAAGGAATGGTGAAATTACTTTTGACAGTATATTCTACTTGACCTAATATATCCAAAATACCTTTCCAACATGTTATCAAGATAAAATTATTAATGAGATATTTGCATTTGTGTGGATTTTACTTGGACTAGCCACATTTCAAGGGCCCAATAGCCACATGTGACTCATGGCTATCATTTTATATTTTGTGACTCTAAGTAATAAAAGTACAGTAGTCGTCTTTGATTTTTTTATTTAAAAAAATTTCTTTTAAACTTAGTATTTCTGAGAGTGGGAGAGAGAGAGGGTATGTACTCACACAAGTCGGGGAGGGGCAGAGAGAGAGAGAGACATAGAAGTTGAAGCAGCTCCAGGCTCTGAGCTGTCAGCATAGTGCCCGACGCTAGGCTCGAACCCACAAACTGTGAGATCATGACCTGAGCCAAAGTTGGACGCTTAACTGACTGAGCCACTCAGGTGCCCCTTATTATTATTATTATTTTTTAGACAGAGAGGCCATGAGTGGGGGAGGGGGACAGAAGACAGAGACAGACAGAGACAGAGACAGAGAGAATGAGAAAGGGAGACAGAGAGAGCAAGCTCCAACAGAGCCCCACGTGGGGCTCGATCCACAACTCCGGGATCCTGACCCAAACTGAAATCAAAAGTAGGGCATTCAACTGACTGAGCCAGCCAGGCACCCCAGTAATCTCCTTTTATTTGCAGCTTTGCTTTCCACTGTTTCTCTTACCCACAGTCAACTGTGGTCTGGAAGCAGCTGAGCCTCCTTCTGACATGTCATCATAAGGTCAATGGTGGCTTAATACTGCGTCACAGCGCCTACATCATTGGCTTCACTTAATCTATTCACACAGTATTTTAACATCCCGCATCAGCACAAGAAAGATGAGTACAGTACAGTACGATACTCTGAGAGAGAGACCACATCCACACACAACTTTTATTATAGTATATTGTCATAACTGTCCTATTTTATATTGTAGTTACCGTTGATAATCTCTTACTGTGCCTGATTTGTAAATTAAACTTTATCATAGGTATGTACCTATAGGAAAAAGCACTATGTACATCGTGTTCAGTACCATCTGTGGTTGTAGGCATCCAGTGAGGGGCTTGGAACGTATTTCCCGAAGATAGGGAGACTAGGGAAGTTATCATTCATTTTACACTTACTAAGTGCCAGGCACAATGCTGGACACGTCCCATACAGTATCCCTTGTAATCCTTGAACAACTCTATAAAGTATCTAGGGAAGGCAGGTCTCAGAGATCAGACCCTGCCGAGGTCACACAACTAGCAATCTGGAATTAAACCAGACCAGTGAGACTCACAGCCAACTCTGTTAACCTCTGTTTACCTGTTACCTACTTACCTGTTAACCACTACTCTACTAAGGCACTGTCAACAGTTGCCCATGGACAGAGATTTTCTCCTACTCGACTCTCCCCTGACCATTTGGCTCCTATATTCACGGGGCACTTCAAATCTTACCGTTAACACGAGGGTGTTCAGTTGGGTAAACTGGGCCCAGAAATGGTGCTGAGCACACCCCTCTCTTTTGTCCATCTCCCGTCACGGTGCGGAAAATGGGATCTAATATGTGCTCTCACTCAGAATCTCTTCAAAGTGAGGTAAAATGCAAGAGAGCAGCAACTGGCAAAAGAAAGGGACAGGCTGCTAGCATTCAGCTTGGCACGCTGTGGCCATTTCCCCTCCTTTTGTCTATATCCATTGTTCAACTATTTGACAAACTTCTATTTCTATCCTCTCCATAAAAGTCTCCCTAGTTGGGGAAGTCATACACCTTTCACGGTTTCATAATAAACTGGAGGTGAGTACCAGTACGGAATCAAAGGAAAAAAACTCTAGTTGCTGCTGCTGCTAGGGCTGCCTTTTGAACGTGGCTTATACAATATTTCATCTGTGCTGACACCTTTCACTCTCAATTATTTGGCTACTGTCAAAACAAATCAATCAAATTATAGCACTGAGTCTTCACGCTACCGGTCTATTGTAAGTTAGCGACATTAGCTTTGAAATATATAGAAGCATAAATTTTATCTCTATTATTTATTTAATGTAACTTTCTCCCCTGTGAGTTATTTTCCAAACACAGCAAACTCAAATTATCTTATGTCAAGTGTCGAATATATATATGTTCTGCTAAGAATTTCTAAAATAATGGCACACAGGGGAACCGAGATGCATAAGAATACTTTAATGGACCTGCATTTTGTGCTAATCCTAATCTGGTGACAAATGACAAACACACTGAGTCGTGGGTTTTGTTTGTTTGTTTGTTTGTTTGTTTGTTATGTTTTGGCTATATGTTTGGTGAGCATGGCTGATTAATACAATTTGGGAGGTAACGCTAAAGCAAAAGTAAAGGTCAATGTGGAGCCAAAAGATGTTCCGTGACTAATTTTGCTAGCAATAAGACATAAGTTTCCAACAGAAATAATTCCCGGCAATTAAAATACATTATCTAGGGGCGCCTGGGTGGCTCAGTCGGTTAAGCGTCCGACTTCGGCTCAGGTCATGATCTCACAGGTCGTGGGTTCGAGCCCCGCGTCGGGCTCTGTGCTGACAGCCAGCTCAGAGCCTGGAGCCTGTTTCAGATTCTGTGTCTCCCCCTCTCTCTCTGCCCCACCCCTGCTCATGCTGTCTCTCTCTGTCTCTCAGAAATAAAACAATAAAAAAAAAATACATGATCTATACTACAGTCTCCCCCCAGCACAGGGGGAGTCCATTGCCTTGACCAGGGCTGACGCTGCTTCCTCTGCCCTGCGTGGCTACAGGGGGCCTGAGGCNTTTTGAGATTTTGAAGACTACAGCTACAGTTTTAAATAATAGATTTAAATCAGTGGAGTTACTTTCCAGCAAGAGAGCAAACCCTGTTCAAGCTTTTATGGACGAGCTCTTAAAATAGCTTCTTTATACATGGAAACCTGGCATGTCTTCAGAAGATAAAGAGCAAACTGACAGGTACAATTTTTTGGCTCATTCTTGTTGCACTCTGGCTATATAAGGGGTAAGCAACAACCGGAAGCTCTGTGTGAATGTGCAGATTATGTCTAAGGAAAGAGAATCCAAATCCAAAGAACTGCAGGCTAAGCTGTTGCAGAACAATTGCACATGGTGGGACCTCTTCCTTGGTCTCAGCTGTGTCTCTATCTTCCTCCTCCAATGGCTTGACTTGTGATCCTTCCTTAACCTCTTCCCCAGAAACTTCTTCCCTCCCTGCCTTCAGTCACACGTGTGGATGGTTTCTGCGTTACGGTCTCCAGTGCCAAACCCATTCTGAGTTTTAGATCTATGTATTTTCAACAGGCCACTGGTATTTCCATTTAAACTTTCCAGAGGAGATGAACTCACATGTCAGACTAACTAAGCATCTCCCTCTCTTTCCTTTTATCCTCTACGTTTAATGCATCACCGAGTCCGACCAAATGCACCTTGTTACCGTCTCCTCAGTCAGTCCTCTGCTCTTCACCACGACCCTCAGGGCCCTTTCTCTCCCGGATTACCATGACAGCCTCTTTCCTACCGAGACCCGAGTGCCTACCACAGTGCCACAGTGCCTGGCAAACAGCAGATGCTTAAGAAGTATTTGTGAAATCAATCGATCGATCTTTGTGCACGGCTCAGGGCAGGAAATCAAGTTTAGTTTTTCTCTGGTGGGGCCAAGAAATAAGGGCTGAGATCTCTCGCTGGAAATATGCCCTGCAAGAATCACACACGTACAAGAAGACAGGACTTTCTTGTCAAACCTACCTCTTCCTACCCTGAACAATGAGCAGAGGGGAATGGGGACCCAACTCCCATCTCCTTATTTGTTGTACCTTCCCACTTGCTGCCTGCCTGCTTCCCACTTTCCAAAAGATGAGAAGACTTCTTTATTTTGGTTCCACAGGAAATTTGAACAAATAATCCCTGTCTTTCTCATCCTTGGTAATGGAGTAGGTTTGAGAAACATTTTAAGCACAATCTTTTCTGTTTTTAGGTTCAGTGTCATTCTAGTGGCAGCCATCTTGGAAAAGAGCTCTGATGGCTGCCTTGGAATCTAATCCAGTTTGCACATCCTAGTGTAGACACATCACTGCATGCCATCAAGAGCCCTGATGGATTTACAGCCTTATTATGTACAAACTGGGGATCACATTACTTCCCTGCCTTTTGCTTTGAAAATAGATGCTTTGGCTTTGCTTTGACATTTATGTGGCAGCTGGAAGCCATTTTCCTTTGACGATGCTTTATTCCATTGACAGTATCTCTTAAATACACAGTCTACTAGTCATACTCCTCATTCATGTGCTTCCAGTTTAATCCATACCCTACTGCCTCAGTGACGCCTGCTTCAAGAATAATGTACTGCACAATGGGCGCTCCAGGTATTTTAAATAAAAAGTCTGAAGACTCGGAGATATGGAGGTTTGAAAAACTGCCAGAGGTAGACACATGCAACAACTTTCATAACTTCTTTATGGTGGATTTGGTATTATTGTATGGCGTGTCAAGTGGGGCTCTTCCGAATAACACTGCAAATATGAATTTATGCACTAGATATTTTTAATATTGGACTTTGTGACAGCAAGCCACCTATCAGAGGCTGAGAAATCATTGCATACTAAAAGCCAGAGTCTATTCTTCTTTCTGTGGCAGGTGCTGCATTGCCCTTTCTGTGAGTGGTATTAGATCTCCACTCCCATGATCATGATGCCCTTGGGGACGCAACTTTCTGGGTATGGACATTGCTAGAATAGCACAAAAGTAAATCATTAGGAAAAGCAGCGCCCATGGTCACCTACTGTTTTCTTCTTCACGAATGATAGCAGAATGCTCAGAAACACTTTACCCCTCACCCACTCCTTGACTATAAATTCTCCTTTGATCAATAAAATCAAGCACATTTAAAGGCAATTTTACTCGTGTTAAAGATTGCTCATACATCATGAATGCGTAGAGTTGTTTCGTGGTTGTATTGTTAATTTGAGAATTAATCCACTTTGAGTCGAGGGATGCTTTTTTAAAAAGGTGGTTAGAAGGGCAAGGCGGTAGACCCATAAACCTAACCTTGTCAATGTTAGTAATGATGCTTTGGATATTACTTTTAACTGTAATGAATACAAAGTATTCTGATTTTGGAATAATACTTATTAATGAAGAAATTTAAAGATGGAAAGCATCACCCATAATTTCTTACTGTCTAGACTCTACCAGTAACACTTTGTCGTATATGGTAGTTTTCTTTTCCTCTCTCTGTGGGGTGCATGTACATGTGTTTGGATTTCTTTCAAACAACTGGGGTCAGAATGTGTGCATGGAAAATCTTTACTATTTTAGCGTTCGCTTGTGCATCTGAGAGACAGAGCCACGAATACGTTCTTTAATAGGAGAACTTGAGTCTCTCATCTCCATGGGGTTCTCCCTAGCTTTCATTTCATTAGCAGATTTGTACACACATATTCTTTTTTTTCTTAAGTTTATTTATTTTTGGGGGGTGGAATAAAGAGTTGACTTGGGGAGGGGAAGAGAGACAGGGGGACAGAGGATCTGAAGTGATCTCTACACTGACAGTGGAGAACCTGTTGTGGGGCTTGAACTCACAAACTGTGAGACCGTGACCTAAGTCGAAGTCGACTGGATCCTTAACCAACTGAGCCACAAGGGCTCCTCACACATACTCTTTTTTATGTTTAACATTAAGCTGGTGTTTTACTGGTATTTTATAAGCATGACACCATCTACGTCCCTTTTTTAAAAAAACAGGTGTGTTTTACATACAGTAAAATTTGCCCTTCTACCACGCAGTTTTATAAGTTTCACAAACACATAGAATCCTGTAACCACCACCATGATTGAGACAGAGAACTATCTCATCAGCTCCCAAATTCCCTTGCACTGCTTTATAGTCAACTCCTTCCCCCAGCACCTGCCCTGGTCACCACTGATCTCTTTCTGTCCCCACCATTTTGCCTTTTCCTGAATGTTACATAAAAGGAGTCCTACTTTTACATGTGTACATGGGCTATTTTTTAAAGACCCCAATTGTTCCATAAATTTGTAATCTATTTTTGTATTTATCGTTTGAATTCTACTACTTTAAGAAATTATGACTGTGCTGCGCTTGAAAGAGCTGTTGCCTAATGGGTTCACCTAATGGAACTGTAGCCTCTTGGTGTTGGAAGGAATCTTAACGTTGACCTAAGTCAAAGACTCATGCGGTGGATCTTCAGTGAGGTGGCCATTGAACAGTGTAGTGCCTTGTAATATAGTTTCCAATTATGTGATTCAGAAACACTGTCCACTTTAGGGGTGCCCTCATTCCCACCAGCAGCAGGTTTGATCAAGACATGAATGGAAGTGGTGTGGGCCACTTCTGAGCCAAAGTTTTGGAAGTCATTGTGGTTCTGCTGTTCCTTCTTCCCTATGTGATGAGAAAGGCCTATTCTGGGAAGAGGCTGCTTCTTCAGCTTGGATCCTAGAAAGAGGATGTACAGCACTGTCACTGCTGACCTGAGGCCAGTGTGTATTATGACATAAACACAGAAATAAACCTCTGTTGTAGCTCACTGAGATCGTGTGCATCTTTGTTTCTGTGGTACAACCTATTGAAGCCAAAAGATGCCCAAAAGATGTCCACCAGTCGGTTCAACCTTTCTTCATTGGGAATCTGTGTGAACTTTTCTCAGCATCTGGAACTTCAATCTGGGATACTCTTCCCCCAGATATTATACAGTTTTGTCCCTCGTGTCCTTTGGGTCTGTGGCCAGTGGAAAGACTGATGTTGATGACCCTGCGTAAAATATATCACGTCCCATGCCTGCCATCTTTCATCTCTTCCTTCTCCTTTACACCCTGCACAGCACAGTGTCTTCAGAGACTCTCTTTGATTTGTTTACTGTTATATCCTAAGCTCAGATCATGACCTAAAGCTCAGTAAGTATGCACTGAGTAATTAAGTAAAATTAGTGAAAAGCAAAAAAAAAAAAAAAAAAAAAAAAAAAAACCGTTTTTTTTTTAAACG
>NW_027532825.1:9290308-9322889 GCF_008692635.1 Crocuta crocuta
AAAAAAAAAAAAAAAAAAAAAAAAAAAAAAAAAAAAAAAAAAAAGACCCTGTTTCTTGTTAAGCTGATATGATTCCGTTTACTGTCAGATTGTTATAAGTGTGTAATGTAAGGGATGCCTGGGCAGCTCAGTTGGGTAAGTTTCCAACTCTTGGTTTTGGCTCAAGTCATGGTCTCTCAGTCATGGGACTGAGCCCCACCTTGGTCTCTGTTCTCAGCATGCAGCTTGCTTGAGATTCTCTTTCTCTACCCCTCTCCTGCATTCACACTCTCTCTTTCAATAAATAAATAAACAGGTAAATAAATGTATAAATGTGATGTGTCTCTGCTTCAACTTGGCCCATAGTTCCAAATCTTCATCCAGGTTTCTTCTTTTTCTAATAAACAGCATTTGGCCTTTCATACTTCTTATATTGTAAGCTGCTTTGAGTCCTTGGAATTACATAAGCATTACTAAGTAAATGCAAACATATATCCATGAAAATATCATAGCATAATTGTGTCGCCTTTAGGTTTGTTCACCTCTAACACGTCGGGCCCTATGGTGGCCACTCAGCAAGCACAGGAAAGGCCTACAAGGCTCTCCAGTATTACCCCTTCCTGCTCCTCCAGTCTGATTTCTTGCCATTTCGACTCCTAACCTTCATTTGAACAATAACCAAAACTGTTCAGAAGACTGTAGATTGCATGTTCCTCATGCCTTATTCTCTACATTGAATGTTCTCTTTACTTCTCTTCACCTGACTGACTCCTAGTTTAAAATCCATCCATTTATCCACCCATCTATCCATCCATCCATCCATCTATCCATCCATTCTCTATCCATTCATTCTTGATCACTTATTATGGAAGAGAGCCAGGCACTGTTCCAAGTTTTGGGCCACATCACTGAACCAAACAAAGATGCTTCTTATAGGACATATGTTCTAAGGGCAGGACCAGAAAAACACTACATATTATTAACACACTATATGTAGATATCATCCCCTTAGAGCATCAGGGCTAAGCATCAGGATGCTGCCTCCACTGTCCTATGTGGCTGCACAGGAAGGAAGGAAGGAAGGAAGGAAGGAAGGAAGGAAGGAAAAAGGATGGAAGGAAAGAAGGGGAAGAGAAGAAGACAAGAGAGACTGAACCATTTCTGAGATTTTAAATCTATGTAGAAGGTAGTAAGTGCTACAAACAGGGAAATGAAGGAAATCAGGTCAGAGGGAACAGGGGTATTGAGGACAGTGAGGGATGAAGTAGGCTGATGCTTTCTTGGGAAAGAGTCCTTCAGTCAGAGAAAGTGACGTGTGCAAAGGCCCTTGGGTAGGTGCATGTTTAGAGAACACCAAGGAGGTCAGAGTGCCCATACCCTGAGGCCGATTGAATTGAAACAGAGAACCAAGGGAGGGAAAAAGCAAAAATAAATTAGACGGAAGATGTATGCCTTGGAAAAATCTTTGGCATCTGGAACTGACTGAAAGCAAAAAGATCAGAAGCATTCTCGGTCTCTGACAGAACCAGATTCCCAAGGAAGCTACAAATCTTTAACTATTGGAAACTTCAAGCAACCCCTTCGGCCCCCAAGCTTCCATAAGGCATACATGGACTGAGGCATATTTCTCAACTTTCAACTTTCTCTTCAGATGTAGCCAAGAAGGATGACGGGCAGGGAAGAATTTCTCAGGGGTATAGCGAGAGGCCAAGGAGAACAGTGGTCAAGGGTGCTTCCCAAGGGGTATCCAATGGAAGCAACTCTCCCTACCCCCAGGGGAGGGGACCTTCACCATGTCTGCCTGCCAGGATGGGGGGCCGGCTATGGATAAACAGATCGTGGAACATTGCTAACAAAAGAAAAGAAATGAAAAGAAAAGAAGAAAAGAAAAGAAAAGAAAAGAAAAGAAAAGAAAAGAAAAGAAAAGAAAAGGAAAGGAAAGGAAAGGAAAGGAAAGGAAAGGAACCACTGACATACACAACAACACGGATGCATCTCGAAAACACGATGCTGAGTGAAAAGAGCCAGACACAAAAGCATACGTACTGTAGGAATCGATTTATATGAAGCTCTAGAACAAACAAAATGAATCGAAAGCAATAGAAAGCAGATCAGAGTTGCCTGGTTTGAGGTAAGGGATTGACTACAAAGGGACACAAGGGAACTTTTGGGGAAAATGAAATGTTTTCTGTTTCAACTGTGGCGGATGGAGGTTGCACGGGGGCGTAGAATTATCAAGACCCATTGAGCTGTGTGTCACCTAAGAACTGTGCATTTTATTGTATGTAAATGATACCTCAGTCAAAACAACAAGGACAAACGAAATAAACAAAAAGGAAATGCAATGCAATTTGCACACAAAATCCCCCCAACCGAAAATATTCCCCCTACTTCACGCTGACCTGACTTTGGAAAGTGAGAGAGAAAACCAGGGTAGGTCTCCTGCCAGACGGAAGGGCAGGAAAACTTGGCCTTGATTTTTCAACTTGCCTTGGACCTAATTGCTTTTCCATGTTCAGGTTAAGCAGCACTCTCTANTTCCTGCCAGACAGAAGGGCAGGAAAACCCACCCTCGGCCTTGATTTTTCAACTTGCCTTGGACCTAATTGCTTTTCCATGTTCAGGTTAAGCAGCACTCTCTAATGTATTTTTGGTCATTAATGTAAATGTTATGCTTGACTGATCTGGAACGTTCACACATTGATATAAATCTCCTACGTAGCACATTTATATTCTCCATTTATGTTGTCCACGGTGATTAGTGGGTTGCCTCAGCCTGTGCAATGAGAACAAGTCACTGACTGGAATCATCTGCCCTAGATGTGGCCCTGCCTCTGCTGCCCCATTAACCCCTCTGTGGCTAAGTTATCACTTGTTCCAACAAATACAGGGTTATTTGTCGACATTTTCTGCCTGAATCTTAAAGAGGCAAAAAACACAACACATGTGCATGAGTTCCATAATGGGGATTTTATTTTGCCCCATCAAGCAAGAATCCAGTTTCCACGCTAGGACAAATGCACATTATATTTTTAGCACAGCTGTGTTTCAAAATAATAAGTAAATGGAAACCACTGACTTTGAAACTTTATCAAGTATGTGACAGAGCGACCTTAGTCATTTTCTTTCTTTGAGCTTTATGGTCATTGTTAGTCTTATGTCATAGGTGTGGGTCACTGACAGTCACCTGAGAGCGAATCCCTGCGGGCACCAGACACACAAAGGACACAGGAATGGAAGGATCCAGAGTTGTGATGGTGGGAGGTGCTTGGAAGGGGGCGGGACTCTCAAAGGTAAGAGAGGAGAGAACGCAAAACTGCATCTACTTCAGGAAGGGACACAGAGTATTGAGCAGTAGGTCAGCTCTAGGTCTTCTCTAAGTTTAGAGCACTTGTGTCCTTGAGTCCCAGCCAGGAGTTCGTCCCCTAAAATATTCAGAACCAAGACCCGACTCTTGGTATCTCTGAGTTCGGAGTTTGTCTCAATCTCTGCCCACGCCCATAGGAGGGCCTACTGGTCTACACAGGGTTCCCAGCGGGCAGGTCAACAGACAGCCTACCTCCTCCACTGCCCCTCTGACTGATGAGGGAGGCCCTAGCATGTTTCTTAAGCATGTTGCCCCTGTTCCATACCACGTCATCCCGGCCTTCCACCCACATTACAGCTGACTGGACAGGAACGCACAATTCTACATGAGGCAGTCAATCTCCAGTCTGACCAGTGACCTACAAGGTAGCTTAGAATGCCAAGTTTCAGCCCGTTAGGAATTTGAATTAGAGGGAGTCTGAATTTTGACAGACGTGGAGATGGGGATCAAGATAGAGATGATGGAGACTGAGGCAGCAATGGAGTGTTCTTGAGAGGTGCGTGAGTTGGGGAGATGCATGTCCTCCAAGGAGACAGGATGGAATATGAGTGAGCCGAAACTATGGGCTAGCCAAAAGTCAACCAACACAGTAGAGAAGAGTCACAGGGAGGGGCAGGAGAAGAGAGGAGACAGGTTACTAGTCACCCTACATGTGGGACACATGCCTGTCTTCTCAAAGGGGAGAATGATACAGCCTGCAGCTTAGTGGTTCACTGTTTTCTCTGATCCCCAAACCTCATTTCCAGGGCACAACAGGCTGGACTGCCAGCTGTTTCTGGGATTCTGCAAGATCTCTAACTCCTTACTCCCGGCTGTTTCCTTACAAAAAGCCCCCCCCACCCCCGATGTCGTAGGCACACGTCTCTTTCCCGCATGGGAGGATCTGAGGAGAAAAGGACGACAATCCCAGGCCATGCAAATGGGTTTTCTGCAGGGCAAGATGGTCTCTCTCTCGTCAGTGCAAAGCTTTGGCTGGATGAAATCTCAGAGCAAGGACTTTAACAATGCCTCAGCTGTGCAAGAGAATCCCTCTCGATCTTGGGGACGCAAGTGTCATAATGGAAGCAATAAGTTAATTCCCAAAAAAGTTATTTGTTTCAGTCTTTACCCTCAATAGAGGCCTGGGGTGGTCAGTTAGAGCAGGAAAATTAACAGGGGCGCTTATCACAGCTACATGGCTTCCCATCACCGTAGGATGCTCAAAATCGGGACAGGTTGCTGGAGATCATAGAGGAGTTGCCAAATGAATTTTGGAAAAGCTCCCTAGACCAGGCTTTCTTAAACTGTAGTGGACCTACGAATCTCCTGGGAATCTTTTTAAGAAAGCAGATTCTGGGGGGCGCCTGGGTGGCTTAGTCGGTTAAGCGTCCGACTTTCGCTTAGGTCATGATCTCGCGGTTCGTGGGTTCGAGCCCCGCGTCGGGCTCTGTGCTGACAGCCAGCTCAGAGCTTGGAGCCTGTTTCGGTCTGTGACTCCCTCTCTCTCTGACCCTCCCCTGCTCACGCTGTCTCTCTCTCTCCTAGAAATAAATAAAAACATTAAAAAAAAAGAATGCAGATTCTGTTCAGTGTGTCTGGGGTGGGGCCCGAGAGTCTGTATTTCTAAAAAGCTCCCATAGGAGCTGAGGCCGCTGGTCTGGGAATGACGCTCAGAGGAGGAGACAGTGATAGGACCCCTGCCGCCTGAGCAGAGAAAGCCAGTCAGCATAACATCATGTCATTAGTGCTCATTAAAATACATGCAGGAGTCGTGGCCTCGGAGGGGCTGAGAGCAATTCCATGTCACTTGCCAGGGAACGTAAATGAAGCAGCTCTCAATTCCTTTAGTAAAGGAGAAGATACTTGAAACCTTCCTCCCGAATTCCAAAAGCCATTAAGAAACTGATGTCAGTATTTTTCCTTCTTATTAGCAAATTTGTAGCTTTGGGGCTAGAAGAACAGATAGGCTGAAGGACTGGGCAGGAAGGCTGGAGGATGGTCGGAGATTTCCTTCATGAATAACCCTTGACATTTCACAATGAGAAGAGGAGGAGCCATCCAGAACTCAGCGCATCATATGGAAACAGGTTCTACTTCAGACTAGGGGTTTAACACTTCAATCCCTCCCCCACATACTGACAAATCACACCTGTTTTATAAAACCACCCAAGAAGGTGGGTATACAAAAATTTGAGTTGTTCAGACTTACTGGTTGTTTCAAAAGATTCTTAATTTTTTTAAATGTTTACTTATTTTTGAGAGAGAGAGAGAGAGAGAGTGAGTGAGGGCTGGGCAGAGAGAGAGGGAGACACAGAATCTGAATCAAAAGACTCTTAAAAGCCTTGGAAGTTACTATATTCATTGTCTAGGGTGGACCATGGGGAGGGGTGGAGCGTTCTACCCTGTTGACTCTACACGTGTGTAAGGACTCCTTCTGAGGTAGTGTAGACCATATACAAGACCGCCACCCTTGAAAGAGGATGAGACTAGGTTATGCGTAGGGTTGGCTCAGGCGTAAAGTCAACCGGGAGCCCTGCAGACGCCTTTCCAGCCTGGCGGCCATCCACCCACCATCCCTAGACCCCCACCGCCTTCTGTGCTGTAACCTGGAAAACTACACAAGCCATGGACACTGCCTACGGATTGTCGAGGGCTGCAGTAGGTTCCCTGAAGGTAGTGAGATCATCCTTGGCTCAGACGCTAAATGACATGGTGACCAGGAGGTTGACACTTACCTGATTATCATCTTTATTGCCCCTGAACTTCCGGCAACGTGACCAACTCTTTCTTGTTTGCCTGGAACTTTCCTTGTCTCAACAGAAGGAGTCACATATCCCTCGAAAATCCCCAGTCACCCAGTGAGATCTGGGTGGCAAAGAAATCACGTGGGAAGATACAAAAGGAAGAGAAAAGCCCAAGAAAACTGCAGGGGAGCTTTCCTGGATCCTAACAGTGAGCTAGGAATTGGGATTTATTCACAAAGAGAAAAGTATTGGAGGACAAGCATGCATGTTAAGACCAATTAGGAAGGTTTGCCTATAACTGACTGACATGCTACTGGAAGGTGTTTTACTTTAATGACCTCACCACTTGCCTTCCAACACCACTGAAATGACAAAAGGAGACACGTTCCCTTGTGTTTGTGCGGTAGACAAGAGCTTGACCGTCAACTGCAACCCACTTCTGAAGGTGAGGCCGATAAGAAAACTGTGTAAGAAGCACCAAGAGATAAAAAGAGTTGGCACTCTCATTGAACCTACTTAATCAGGCCACAAACCTTAGGATTCATTTTCTGAAACCAAAGATGCAAAAAAAACCCCCTAAATTCCATACTATAAGCTAATCTGAAATTTGATATTTAAAGAAAAGAGAGGGAGAGAAAGTCTTGATGGAAGACCGCATTGGACCAGTCACTAATGTCAAACTCTTAAAACAAGCAGGTACTAAAATCCCAAGAATACCAAGCCATAACAAAGATATCATAAGCCTGATTTTTTCTGGATTCTGACATTGGCATCCACTTTAACCAAGCAAGATTAATTCATGACCTAGGAGCTTCGTGAGCTTATGTTTATTTATAATATTCAATATTCCCATAAGCACAAATGTTGCAAATGGAAGGTTGCATTCTGATAATGCCCATTTCTTCATTAAGATTTCATCATCCACCTACATTAGAAAGCCTCTCCCTACACTTTGTTACTTCTGCTTTCACCTTGTTTATTCCTGCCTTATTTGCTTAATCTTGAGATCCTGGCTCCCAGGCACTCTCAGATTTGAAAGAAGTAAAGTCTGTGCATTAGCGGGTCCTGGGCATGCATGATTTATGAGTGGCAGGTTTCCTGGCACAATTTAATGGTATGAGAGAGACTTTGTTCTAAACATTAAAGTGAAAGTCAAGAAGTGGCAACACTAGGTGGGATATTAGAACATGTGGTGTGTAAAAAAGTTTGGGGCAAGAGTTAACCAGTTCTTACGTGGTCAATTTCTTAATCTATGGGCTGATACTCTGGCCAGAAGGAGCCCTGACTTTTGACCAACTACCAAAAGTCCTTTAGATTGTTATTCTGTTAACTTACCCAAATGAACTCTCACTCTGCAAAAAAAAATTTTTTTTAATTGGTAGCATTCATGTCAATGGAGAAAACAAGTATCTTTGAGTAGTCCAAAACCAATTCATCTTCCGTTTGGTAGGCATCCTAATAATATATTCAGGCCATTTTTCACCACATAATTCTCCCTGTGACAGAATCTTTCATAAATCAGTCTATCAACCGGTGTTACCAAATCTTTTAAAGCAAGGTGAAAACTTCTGTAGTTCCCAGAGAACTATCCTTCCAGACTAAAATGAGTTCAGCCATTGTTATGCGCCCATGTAATATAAAGGCTCGATACACAAGTCTATCTTTCTCATTACAACGTATGATCCCAAGTAAAACAACTTTTAATAGTCACAACTAAAAGTACTTATTAAGCAAGGTAATCATTAAATTAAGACTTCCAAATGATACCTTGTATTTGAGATGTCCCAACTGCTTCCCACACAAACAAATAATGCCTAACTGTTCTTTGCAGATGGCTACATTGAAGAACTCAGGAGATCATAACTCAGGTCCTCAAATAACAACACCATCATTTTACATCTAAGTTTTTCACGTGTTGTGCAATGATTGCTCACAAGTGCCCCCAGAGACCTGCAAAGTTTCAAATCCCTGTGAAGAAGCATGGACAGATGAGGCCCATGGTTTGACAAAGCTCGGGATTCACAGACCACTTGAAACTTTGCGCCTACACAAGCCTCCCATCTCCTCGACAGTGGAAGCAACTCTGAACCACATTCACCACTGGGGGCAAGTGGACACCTCAGAGAACACTGGCCAGCGGATCGAGCCCAACACGGCACCTGGAGACACCGGGTTACCTTGTAGATTTTGCAATGGCAGAGTCATAATGCCTCCCGCTGCAGCTGCTGCTACCAGCCCTTGGATGTTGGTGAGATTCGCGGTAGGCAGTGTGAGGACCAGTCCTTGCTGCCCTCCTAGCTGTCCGGCCATGTTGAAGGGGATGAGGATAGGCTGGTTGAGGGCGGGTGTGCCTCCCGGCATCACGCCAGCGACGGCGGAGGCTAACTGTTGTGCCGTCAGAAGTGGCTGCAAGGAAACAGATAATCCTAGCTCACTTTCCAGTGGAACGAAGCAGGACATGGCCTTTTAAGGCATTTTATTCTACTTGAGCAGGGTCAGAAATTTCCTGAACAAGTAGCAAACAAGCATGCTCTATTCCAGAATGAACTAGTAGAAAAAAATAATTGAAATCACATTTCATTTGTTTCTTTGGAAAATTTCATTTGGTTTAGATTTCTTTTGAGGATCTCAAATACCTCTTACTATACCCTCCACATATGTATTATTCTTCCAGTGAATTTTCATTTGATCTTACCCTTATATATTTGAAATTCTCTGCTAATCTGTTCTGTGTTGTTCCAGGAAGAACTGAGTGGCATCGGAGGATTTTTTTTTTTTAGCTCAAAGGTAACAATAAATACTATTTTTCATTTACTAACTTAGCAAGAATAATGAAAAGAATTACATCCTGCTGGTGAGTCTGTAGTGACACCATTAGGGGGGTTTAGGACATGTACACAATCATAACCCTTTTGGAAAGCAATGTACAAATCTATATCAAGAGCTGCAAAAATATTTGACCTCTTTTGACTGAGAATATACTCCAGGGGTACAGCCTGAAGATAACATTCAAAAAGACCAAGCAGAGGCTCCTGGGTGGTTCAGACAGTTCAGCATCCAACTATTGGTTTTGACTCATGTCGTGATCTCATGGTTCATGAGTTTGAGCACCATATTGGGCTCCGCACTGAGAAGGCAGAGCCTGCTTTGGAGTCTCTCTCATTCCCTTTCTCTCTGCCCCTCCTGCTCTCTCTCTCTTTCTCTCTCTCTGAGAATACATAAACTTAAAACATTGTTAGAAAATTGTAAAAAGACAAAAGACAGATGAATGAAAATATGCATTATGTTTTAAAATATATAAATGCTGAAACATACTTTGTTATAGTACTAAAGCTGACAAGATACTCCCTAATCGTTAAAGTGGGTCATTACGGCACTCTTTAGAAAAATAGAAAATGTTTATAAAATGAGAATACATAAAACAAACTGGATAATCATTAGGCAATGATAATGAAATCATTAAAATGGTGAAATCCTGTGTGGATGATTAAGAGATCTGAAAAAAACTACAGAAAAACAAAAAAATTTGATGTGGCTAACTTAGAAAATCTTTTATAGATGTCTCCTGTCATTACTCTAACTTTCTTTGCTCAGTTCATACAAGATTAAAAACATATGTTTGTATCTACTATTTCTCTGATAGCCACTGTTTGATGTGGAAAGGCAGACTCATCAGTGTGTGCTTTGGGTCCCCGATGTATTTGAGCCTGAGTGTGGGCTTTCCACCAGGATGACCTAGGAGAGATTCTTGTCCTGGTCAGGCCAAATGACTAGAAGTGTCATTGATCTTATAGTTTTTTATCTAGTACTTTATCCCACCCTTTTGGGAACTATGTGACATATAATCCCATGTCCACTTTTGTTCTAGAGGAACCAATACCAAACTCTTCTTACTGAGGGGTTTCAACTTCTTTGTGTTTAATGCAGAATGATTCCATGAAGTCAGAGGTAATAAAATATAGGGATAGCACAAAGCCCAATAAGTTGCAGCCAGGCACTATTCTAATATTGCTGTGTGTGTATTAATGCAGTTGTCCTACCAATGAGATCCAGAGAGATTAGTAATTTGCACCAAGTCCCCTGTCTAGTGCACGTGGGGGGTTCATGTAATGACAGGTTCTCCAAAGCCCACGTCTCACCCCCTCTCACCATTCCCTCTCAATACAGGGAACTGTTTTAGAGAAGAACGAAGGGAGGTGGGCTGAACCCACTCTCTGGCCTACAGACACCCCACGTAGCTCCTTCTGGGGGGGCCTTTGCACAAGCCCTGGGGCATCCCGCAGCCTAGTTTTAGACCACTCCCCAGGCCTAGCTTCTGATGTTATTAGTCTCTACTGAATTTACACAAAGTAACTGCCTCTCTTTAAAAAAATAAATACAATTGCTCTAAAGACAAAATTAGCATACTGTTTACAAACAAGTACAAAATTAGAAATTGGTGCTTGGATGGCTGATGTTACATCACTGTCAGCAGTAAGAGCATGATAGGAAGGAGGGCAAATGGCGTGTTCTCAGACCATACAGGTCGCAGAGTCGAGGTCTGGGCACATAGGATTTTTTTTAACTCAATCCTTGGGGTTAAAACAGAGCATGTGCTCTCCGTTTGTCACAGTGCCCACCCGCTTCTCACTGTCTGGGCCTGTCATGCACTTATCTGACCCAGAGGCATGAGTTTGTCAACGCTGGTATGTTCACACACACATGCACACGCACATACACACACACACACACACACACACACACAACATCACAAGCATGACGTTAGAAAAGGCATGGCCAGAGGAAGCTGGCTTCAGAGATTCCCTGTAGAACCCTCTCTGCGCTTCCATAGGCGAACAGACACCTCCCCAGGCTTTCTGCCCTTGAGCACCGAGGCATCCGTGCTCTGAGACAGACATTAGGACCTGAGACAGATGTTAGGACTTGGTGGCAGCTGGAACAAGAAAGCCAAGACCACCACCCAAGCCCTTAAAATGGTGTTTGCACGTCTTCAGTCGGTGAGCCCTCAAAATGCTGAAAGTGATTAATTTCCAGAGACAACCATGACAGCAAGAGAGAAAGGCTCACGTATCAGCTTCTTTTCCCATAAAAGCAGGTGAACTCCAAAAGCTTTCATACTAAATGACAGAGGTAAAACACACACACACACACACACACACACACACACACACACACAAACAAAACACAACAGCAAAGATCCCAGCTTTTATAATTGTGTTCTACATCTCCATATAACCACGCCAGGCTGCAAAAAAACAAATATTAGACTTTAAAAAATAATGAATGTATTTCTTTATTAATGCAAGAGCTGTATGTGATGTACAGTATTGTCAAACCCAATAAGCTGAACTTGCATTAAAATTGCATTAACTTTTTTATATTAAATCACATCTTATATTTCAAAAATGGCTATCGTAAGGTTGAAATAACTTAATTTCCTTCACACTCCAGTCATTAAAGTTTTACTTTCTACAAGGCTGCATAGTAACCAATGGCACAGTTGTAGTGGATTTCAAGGAAAAAAAGAAAATATTCCAAATGATTAAAAACAACATTTCCCTTTAAAAAGAGAGTTCTGTGAACACTTTTTTTCCTTGATGATAGTTAATAAATAATGTAGTCCTACAATTTCCCCATATGAAAAGTTATTGCCCCATGTGCTCTGTTGGAGTTGATTGGATTTCACTCGTTATTATTTATTTGGTTATTTATATGGTTGAACCATCCTAAATGCAGCACTAATGGAAAGCAGTTAAAAGATACTGACCTGCGGCCCAACCGGGAAAGGGAGGTGGGTCTGACTGCCTTGGTGTTGGTCGGGAGTGCCTGGGTCTGATAGTGCTGGGTTTCCTCTGGCCCCTGGAATTCAAAAGAGAAGCACTCCCTTAATATAAGATCCAGCACATGACCCCATTTTCCTGTGATGTCACATAACATTAAGGTACAGATGACACGCCAGAGTGGTTTATCAATAGCTCGTGCTCAAATCACTTGTCAACTGCATAAATTATGCTAACAGATATTCAGGATGGCCNTCAGTGGCACTAATAGGCCTGCGTGAGCCATCAGTTTGCATAGGGGACGCTGATGCATGGCATGGGTGGGAAACTGCCTCCTTTATGCACAGGCTGGCAACAGCTGATCTAATTTCCTAAAGCCAGAGAAAGCGTGATCTCAGACATGACCAAGTACATCTATATTATCCCTTAATATGGCTTCATACCCGTAAGCCTTTTCTCCATGCATGTTGCGGACACCAAATCCCAGGAATGTGTTTTCCTAAGGACAGCTTTTTTGCAATGACCTTAGGTGATATCCTGAAGAGCACGTGGATCTCCTGAAGCAAGTTTTCTGGGTGCTAACTGAAAGAGCAGGAATTCCTCACCAACTCCAGGGGGCCCCACTATTCTAAGCATAGAACACAACGTGCTTTCCTTGCTTGGAATCCTGTTGGATTCCAACAAATCATGAAACATGAAATTCCACCAAAAGACCAAGTCTTTCATACTGTCTTTTTTAAAAAAAGTTTTTTAATGTTTATTTATTTTTGAGAAAGACACAGAGTGGGAGTGGAGGAGGGGCAGAGTGAGAGGGAGACACAGAATCTGAAGCAGGCTCCAGGCCCTGAGCTGTCAGCACAGAGCTGGACGTGGGACTCGAACTCCTGAACCGCGAGATCATGACCTGAGCCGAAGCCGGATGCTTAACCAACTGAGCCACCCAGGCGCCCCAAACCTTCTTAAACAGGATCGCATCTCTATATGAGCTTCTGGGTTTTGTTTCAGGACAGACTGGAGCAGGAATGCAGTGGCAGTAACAATAAATAGATGAATAAGTGAACAAAACAAACAAAAATAAGGAAATAAAACTAACAGCAATTTTTGAGGGGTTTTACTCGGTAGCTTTTGTTTTCTTGGTGGTTGAAGTCCAATTCCAAGCCACCCTTAATGAGATCCTCTTTCCTGATGTTTGTCCTATGAATAGCAAGTGGAAGACAATTCAAACCCTGTTTACCGGCATGCCACGGACGAGCAAGAAAAAAGATGATTCTGTCACGCTTATAAATTTTAAAGAAGGTATTATTGGCTCATTTAAAACAAATTCTTCTATATATTCTCCAAAGGGACAGACTTATAAATAATGGAAATGTGGGGGGGAAAATACTCCAGCACATTAAGCTACAAATAAAATTGACTGCTACATATTATTCAATTGACTTCTATCTCCACTGCGATGTGTCAATCATAACCGCATTTTATAATAGGATTAAGCAATAAATGTGCAAAGCCATTATGCAGAACTCTGAAAATCTGATTAATTTGTAATATTTTTTTGCGCAGAAAGTCAGGAATGGACATTGCTTGGGGAATACTTACAAGCATTCTATTGAAATTCCTAAATTGATTTGGAACAAACTAATAAAAACACAGACTTGCTGACATTTTATAAAGTGAATTCTGTCAAAATATGTTTGGCATTTTAATGATCGCTGTCATTTAATAACAAGGGTAAGATGACCCATCATAAGAGGCCCACAATTTCCTCATAATGTGCAGGAGACTTTCCTTCTAAATTTTTTATATGCGGTTTACTCATTATGCTTGAGTAGCCAGGCACTTGAAACTGTGCACTGTCCAGGGTGAATCTTATATGTTCTGTTCGCATAGAACCAAGTCCAATTTCACCTTCAAATTCTCAGTAAGAGCTTTATGCACTTTTATTGAGCAAATCCAGCTCCCTAAGCGTACCAATCACCAGTCACCAATCCCATACACTTAGGTGTGTTCCCAAATAGCTAAAAATACACTTTGGTGTAGTTTTTGAAGATACTTTAAAATTTTTCGTGGCTTCCTCGTACTCACCGGGCACGGGTTTTTATGCCAGACTGAGAAAAGAGAGTTTTACAATACACAGGAAAAGAGAAAGCCCCTTTTCCACAATGAAAACACGTGTATGTCTTAATTTCAAAGAAATTTCTATACTGTTATTAGTCCCTCATGCCTCAGATTTCTTTCATGCAAACCAGGCTCACTTTTGGACACTGTTCTTTTTATTTTTAATTTCTTTTTAATGTTTATTTATTTTTGAGAGAGTGAGACAGCACGTGTGTGTGGGGTGGGGGGAGCCGAGAGAGAGAGAGAGAGAGAGAGAGAATCCAAAGCAGGCTCCAGGCTCTGAGCTGTCAGCACAGAGCCCAATGCGGGGATCGAACCCACGAAGGTCGAGATCATGACCTGAGCCAAAGTCAGACACTTAACCAACTGAACCACTCAGGTGCCCCTGGACCCTATTCTTAATGACATGCCATCATAAGGTTTAGGATCTGGCCCACCCAGGCACTGTGTCATCAACATGGTGTGTCTGCTGCCCATAACTGTACACCGATTACATTTGCTTACATTTTATTCTTTGTTGCTGGAAGCCCTCACAAGCACACGGCACCTTGTTTTGAGCCTAGTTATTCTCAAAAATCATGTTCAGTGCAGTACAGGGCAATTCCACACAATTTCATGTGTAAAATGAAGTCTTTCACAGGCTTTAGAGGAGATTATGTATGCTCTCCTGCTTGGATCAAAAAGTAATGTTTCTTCTTAATGCGCATCTCCATTTTCCCCAAACACATGTATCATGCTTAACCTTGTAGGACCATAAACTAATCTGTCTGGTCGGAAGGCAGTTCCCAAATCAGGGGCCTTGTGGGAGCCAGAGGGGAGAATCCAGCAGTCAGAATAAATAGATGACACTGGTGAAGGATTTCTAAGAGATTTGAAGCAGCACTTAGGCACGCGTTAGCAAAGATTTGAGGTCACCTATTTCCACGGCCACAGACATGAAAACATGAAATTAAACAGGCGGGCAGTTTCCTCTGATCAGGATCCTAGGAAACATGCTACCTCTCTTGGAGATCAAGGATATCCAGAAAGCTCTCTTTGACCTATCCTGAATTTAATAGCCTGTGCTTTTCAGGCCGTGACCGTGAGCTTTAGCAGATCAGACGCAGTGTCCGCTTGCTAACCACTGCACACTCAGGCCCTAATGCAGGCATGTCCTTTGCATCGGTTGAATGCAATCAGTGGAAACAGAGATTCGGCTTTTAATTTGGGGGTGGTAGAATTTCCATAAGACAGGTATTGGCATCCACCTATTTACTAGTGTTTAGTATAAACCTTGGAAATATTTTTAAATTACCAGCTTATTGGCAAATTCTATCGCAATTCCAATTTAGATACAAAAAGGAGGTTGGTGTAGAACGCCTGGGTGACTCAGTTGGCTGACTCTTCATTCAGCTCAGGTCATGATCCCGCAGTCACGGCATCGAGCCCGGTGTTGGGCTCCATGCTAAGTGTGGAGCCTGCTTAAGATTCTCTGTCTCCCTTGCTATGTCTCTTTCCCACCCCTCCCCACTCTTTCTCTTTAAAATAAATAGTAAAATAAATATAATTTAAAAAAGAAAAAGCAGTTTTGTGTACAGTTTAAAAGCAAGGGCTCTTTTATTTTAAATTTTTTCAATTTAATTAATTAATTAATTTTTTATAGTTTATTGTCAAGTTGGTTTACATATAACACCCAGTGCTCATCCCAACAAGTGCCCTCCTCCATGAGCAAGGGCTCTTTTAAATTTTAAACTCTGCCTAGGTTTACCTCTGCTACTTAACTAGGTATGGGAACTTGGACTTGTTTTCCAACTTCTTTATGCATCAGCTGTCTCCTGCAGAAGTTCAGAGTAACAGCGCCTCCTTCGTAGGGTTGCTGCCGTAAGGATTAAATGAGCACATGGACTTGTAATTTTCTTGGAACAGTGCATCTTTGTCACATACGAGCTAATTTTTTTTTACTACTATTAATTGATAAGCTTCACTTTATAATTTAATATATTTAATATTATTGAATTTGCCCATAACGTTCACCTGCCCCAAGTCAACTCGAACCTACTCCAGTCCCTGTATGTTCAATCTACATTCTCCCCCATGCCACCCTCACTGTGTACTCCGCACCGTTTGATGAATGTTTGCAACGGAACTTTATGAGCCTATGAAGCCAGATGTTTACATGTAACACTTCCTTCAGTCCGTGATAATGTGATCAGGGACTACGGCAAAACAATACTGGCAAACAGCTTCCAAATTCTCAGACGAGGGCTTAGACCAGTAGTTCCTATCCTGGCTGGGAATCTTGGGTTCGTGGAGTTTCCTGCACACAGGGGTTCACATTGCTCACGAGGCTACGGATGGAACAGCTCAGGGGTGGCAGTGGCTCCCATGTATTTTATAAAACCTGCCAGGGATTGAGGACCACAGGGTTGGGGTGGGGGGTGTGTGGACCACAGTGGCGTCGATGCCGCCCACAGAAATCTGAATCTCCTTTCACTGACGAGCCATACATGACTAGTTCTGTGAACAGCAGAACAGCATTGGCTGGCATTGCCTCCTCATCTGCCGAGCGTCTTCACCCGGAACACTCTTCCGTCTTATCCTGGTTGGCTTCTAGCTCAGCAAGGGAAATAATCATCTCAGATACATCTATTTTGTAATTATGATTTGTTCACAGGTAATCCAAGGAGGGTAAAAACGGATTTTAAAGAGATCCTAATATAAAATTTGAAATAACTAAACAATAGGAGTCAATTCTCCAGATATACAGGGATCCCTGGCATAAGTCTGGTACAGACAGGAAAGGTCATGACTAGGAGTTATGCTAAGACAAAATTTAGTTTTAACTGTTAAAATGTCTGCTTGCCAGCCCACTGGTTCATTCCACAGCATCTTCCCCGTGTCACTCTCACATCTGAAACCTGGAGGCCATTTGCGGATCCCTCTGCTCTGGAGGGACCAGGCTGTCCACAGAACTGGGGGGACACACCCAGATCGTGGTCTCGTCCCTCTGGTCCCTTCCACAGCGGACAGACAGCCTTGCGAGTTCCAGGATCCCACTCAGCTCAAGCGGCGAGCTCCTGAATGGCCGCAGCGTGTTCCTCCTAGCAAGTTAGTTTTCTTTTGCAAATTCTCTTCCTCTTCTCTACTCCCCTTCCCCTCCTTCCTCCTCTTCCTCTTCTCCTCTTCCTCCTCCTTCTTTTTGGGTACAATGCATTTTCATTACAAAAAAGGCAAACCAAGGCTTGGCACCTCTCAGTTACTCTACAAGTAAAAAGGGGGACATTCCACTAGTGTATTAAGTGCTCCCAGCCCCCCAGCCCTTTGGGGAGTTGGTTTTTGCAAATACATAATTTTAAGAAACAAAAAACCGTCTTTAAGCCGGAGAGAGTATAGTCCTTTCTGGAGCCTTATCCCATTCCCTTTGCAAAGTGGATACACGTTCGGGACAGACTGAGAAGGAACTAGAATCGCAAATACGAATTGCTCATCCAGAATAAACCAGTTCCTCTTTCTCCCACCTGCCGAGCACTCCTCCCTGTTCAGGGCCTAAGACTCTCTTGTTAGCGAACAATGCATTTTTAACGAATTGGTTTCTTCAGAGAAAGGGTTTGGGCTTCTGCCCTCTATGCATTAGCACAGACATAATCACATGAAGGTCACAGGGATCTCTCAGCTTTTCCTGGTGTTCAGACCTCCCTTACCCACTATTTGCAGTTTTCACCAGCGAGTGAGGTGATGCAAAGGTTGCTTATTATAAGATGGACTGTTGAATGCATTATTATTTCATGTTGAGCATGTGAACCCAGCTAAGCAAGGCAGAGGCCCCTCTAAATGAAACTTCCCTTTCTTTCCATTTCTTCAAGATCACTAAATGCCAGGAAAGGAGTGGAGGAGTCTCTAAAATTCTTGAGCCACTGCCACTGTTTGCCACTGTGCTGGCCAGTCGGGATTTCTTTAGGATACTGGCCACACACATATTTATGTACAGAACCCTAGCCAGACCCCTGGTGAAATTGGAGACTGTAAAGTAATAAGACACACTTAAAAAGTAACTGTTCATTCATTCACATGAGAGTTTGTATGTTTTTCCGAGTACTCATTGAGGCCTGGAGAGCAGAGAAGGTCTGACAACATTCATGGGAAAAGTAAATTTCTTTACTTTCCTAGCAGGTGACTTCCCAGCCCTTCAGTGGAGGGAAATCCAGTTTTCTTTGAGGGAGAGGTCTAGGTGCTCAGTGGTCCTCAATGCTGAGATTTATTTAAAGACAACACGTGTGCACTGGAAGTCAAAAGGAGATTTGAGATATCTAGATAAAGCATAACAAGAAATCCTATAAATCCCTTATTTGGATTTTATTATCTAAAGACATTTTTATAATATCTACCAAAAGTATGCAAAAATGGCTTTTGATCTGCATGTAGACTTAGTCTGTGCACATGCTGTAGAACTCTAGAAAACTTCAAAGACATTCTTTCCCCTCCCTTGGAATTTACTAAATCTCCCTCTCGTCTTCTTCCGACAATTGTTTATCGTTTGTTTTCATCTCCATCTAATTAAAAGCACAGCTAAACTCCTGTGATACACAGGCCAATCACATTCTCAACTTCTGTAAATGCTTCCTCTTGGAAAAGAGATGAAAAAACAAAGAGAGTCCTCAAACACACTTAAGCAAAATTCCACTTCCTATTGGCATATGGAGAGCTTTGGGGTATGGATTATTCCTCGAGTGCTGCTGTCTCCACAAGAATAGCAGTTCTTCTAGGGCGAAGACTCTTTCCAACTCCCCTTTGCATCTCCGGCAAGTCTGTATATATGCGTGGGTATAAAAATATCCCATGCATGTGGTGTTTATGTATGTTGTAGTGAGTCGGTATTCTTAAGATCATGGAGATATGCATCCCAGTGAACTGAAACCATTGAGATGCAGGTTTTCAGCCACCTGAAAATGGCTTGTCTAATTATTCAAATGCCTTTTTAAGTCAACATTGCTTTCAGCCCAGGGCTGAAGTCTTCGCTCTCAACTGATGGCTGCGACTCTGGCACAGCCCCATGGACGAGAAGGTTGAGTACATCCTGTGCTTCTGTGCTCATCCATGGAGCCTCCGTTCACGCTTCCTCCATGCTTAACCCCCACCCCAGGCCCAGCTCCACAGTCTGTGAGGTGCAGTGCAAACTGAAAATGCAGGTCCCTGGCTGGAGGCTAGGAAGTCCATCTCTTTCCTGGGGCTGCTGTTTCAATCCATGGCACACAGTGGCCGGGGCGGGGGAGGGGGGACCCCAAGGGACTGCAGCCTCCCTACTGGGATGAGCTAAACACCGGGATGAGGGGTAGGCGGGAAGCCTCTGTTAAGCCCTCCACTGAGCATGTGCCCCTCTCTGCACCTGACCCAGACTTCCCAGAAAGGCAGAAAGGAGAAAGTGACAGCTATAGTCAGGCTTCCAGGGGTCCTGGGCTCCAGGGGCAGGGACAGATCCTGGGGAAGTGAGGAGATGGCGCTGGGTCTCCAGAGGCTCCAAATCCCCACCCACATGCTTTTGCTGTCCCATCAGACTTTACTTACAAGACACAGTTTCAAAGATAAATTATTAAGAATTGCAAGACAGTGACCTCAGAGCACTAATTCACACATAGGACCCTGCTGGGTGCGGAGCCCTGTGTGTCCCATGAGCTACCAGGCCCATGAAGCGGTCCCTGCCCTTGGCTACTGTCGGCTGCCACTGACTCAGTTTCCACACAATTTTGGCTTGCTCATTTTCTATCCAGAGACTTCCTTTATAAAGGGTCCTCAAATTTTCAAAGTTGTACCTAAACCTACAACGGGGAGCCATTTTCTTCCAAATCAACACAAACTCTGAAAATAGCATTTGTGTGTACAGAGGAGTTTAGATACTGTATCTTTCCCCAACAGGGAATTGAACTTATAAATCATCAATGCATCTGCTATACATCACTACCACATAAATATACTATTTGGTAGGAAATTAAGATAAAGCATTGTTTTGTTTTCTATGACTTCCTAGTTACCTATGCTTAAAATGGAAAGGCGGGGCATGAATCCCAAAAGGGAAATCATATAGAAAATGTCACATGTTGGAGCACCTGGGTGGCTCAGTCATTTAAGTGAACGACTCTTGATTTTGACTCAGGTCATGATCTCAGAGTTGGTGAGTTCGGGCCCTGTGTCGACCTCTCTACTGGGCTTGGATCCTGTTTGGGATTCTCTCTCTCCCTCTGTCTGCCCCTCCCCTACTCAAGTGCACGCTCTCTTCTCTCTCAAAATAAATAAATAAACTTAAGAAAAAGATGTCACGTGTCTCTCTTCAGCTGGAGACCTAGCTTTCTACCAGTGTTGTGCTTTCACTAACAAAAACCACGGCCTTTCCCTTCTGACTGGCCACCGGACCATCGCCAAGCTTCACAACAAGGGGACGTGCTCTGAATACTCCAGGGCAATGTGCTGGGCCTCGTGTTAAAGTTCTCCCACATTAAGCTACCTTTGGTACAATATGCAAGAATGTCTAAGAACTGACTATAAATGTGCTTGAAAAACGGTCAAAGCTGTTAAATACTCTGCCTTAAAGTTTTGGTACAAGCTTAGGCGAAAATGTGTGTGTGTACACACACGTGTATGTGTGTTTACGTGTATTTTGGAGTGGGATGAGGCCAAAGCGGGGGAAGCTAGTCCACTTTTTCTCACCTATCACCTCTGCTGTAGAGCTGCACCTTTCAAGTGGTGTGGGGTAGAGGCCCGTGTAGTTCTTGCTGCAATATCCCACCCTCCAGCCTTTTCCAGCAATATTCAGGTTTGTTTTCTAATACCTGCAGGCCTCTCCTTGTGGCCCCACAGGCCGATGGGGGCTGTCCCACCGAAAGTCTCATTAGGAGATTTTAAACTCTGTCATTGGATTGAGGCTCTCAGCTGAGCAGTCTCACATGGGTACCTGGAAACCCAAGCCTGAAAGGGAAGGGGAGGCAAATAGAAATTGCTGTGTCACGAGGCGCCTGGGGGCTCAGTCAGTTAAGCGTCTGACTTCGGCTCAGGTCATGATGTCACCGTTCGTGGGTTCGAGCCCCGTGCCGGGCTCTGTGCTGACAGCTCAGAGCCTGGAGCCTGTTTCAGATTCTGTGTCTCCCTCTCTCTCTGCCCCTCCCCTGCTCACACCCTGTCTCTCTGTCTCTCAAAAAAAATAAATAAATAAAAATGTTTTTAAAAAATTAAAAGAAAAAGAAATTGCTGTGTCATGATCACAGAGGCCCAACATACTGGTGCCAGACCGGAGTTTCAGGGAAACCACAATGGTGGACCATCCCCCACTCCTCCTCCAAGACCCGAGGCCTGAACCCTGTGCAACCCTTCAAAGGCAAGGAGGCTGCTGATCTAGTGTTCAGAATATGATTCCACCATGAGCTACAACAGAATAAATCATGATTTCAAATGGACATGATGGCCTCTATACGAATGGTACAAGGTCTCAGAGATGCCCAGCGCAGAAATGCGTGGTCCTCCATCTGTGGTGGCTGCATTTGTGACGGCAGAGATCAGGTGGTTCGACCGTCACCCACCCCTGACTTCCCTAGACTCTGAGGTTTCACACAGCAGTCAAGTTAAAGGAGCACGTGAATCATGTGTGAATAGAAAGATCTCAACATTTCATTTTTCCGAGCAAAAATACCTTTCAAAACTGCCATGAACTGTCATTATCATATAACGAAGGCAATTGGATGCCCTTCTCTCACCCTGTAGGGGGTGTTTATATTTAAAAGACAATCCTTTAAGTAGAAAAAATTTAGCTTAAAGAAAAACTCACTGCACTGAATTCTATTTTCCCATTATCCTTTTGAATAGCGTCTGTTTAGAAGTAGCGGACACTAGTCAGTCACACAGCATTGGGGACCTTCTCGTTGACATGGGAGGCTTTGAGGACTCAGGATACCTCTCCCTATACTCTTCCAGAAAGAGAGTACGTCTGACAAACACTCTGAAAATGTTTCTTCTTGGAATAACTAATTTTTTTCCCCTCATTCCTTTTTTCTAGAGATACCAATATATTTTTTTATATCTATAAAGTTCTGTGTGCTAATACACTAATTTCTTTATATATATTATTTTGTCAGCCCTTACAATAACCCTAGGAGGTAAGTTTATGATTATTATGTCCATTTATGTAGGAAACTAAACTTTTTAGAGCTTAACTCACTATTACATAATAAGTGACAGAGAGGCGACCCTATCCCAGGTCATCAGATCAATGGAAGGCTCTTGTCTTTATGAGCTAGACTATCTACTACCCAAATATCTCATAATGGTTTTATGAGCTTTATTCATGAACTGAATACTTTTTGTGGGCCAGCCACTTTGGTCTGTAATTTAGATACATTTTCTCATTTTATCTCTACAGTAATCCCTGTATTATTAGTATTATCATTCCCATTTTATGGATGTATAAACTAAGATTTAGGCAGGTTACCTAACTCACTCATTTATGGTCACACACTGAGTGACAGCATCAGGATTTGAACCCAGTTCTATTAGACTCCAAGACTACACTACCCTATAGTCAAATGCAAGTGTTTAGGGAGATAGAACCTAATAAAAGCCCAATGCGGAGATAGAAACCATGTTTTTCAGGTATTTTCCTAGTGGAACTTGGCTCTGGAGACCTCTAGGTTCCAGGCCTGGGAAAGTGGGTGATGGAGGCATGGAAATGGCACAGGATGGGAGGAGGGTGGAGCGTGGGCCCCACCAGACATGAGCTTTCTCTCTGCCCCATTTTTTCGCAGACAGACTCTGACAAATTCCTAAGAAATAAGCACCTTCGTCTTCTTTAAAACAGTGTTCATACTGAGCTACATGACAGCTGCGCTCTTAGTTTAGGGTCTACATTCTCAGGGCCCAGTCTCTGCGCCAACAGCCCCGGCGCCCCCGAGCGCCGCGATAGAAAGGCACACGTGTGTGTCCCAGCACGTCCAGGTCTGACACCCACTGAACAGGAACCTGCGCTGTGACAACGCCTCCGGCTGGTTCACACCCACCGCAAAGTCTGAGAAGTACCGGTTTTGGGTTTGTAAGTCCGTCTTTTCCTTCTTCCCCCCCTTCCTTCTTTTCTCCCTCCCTTCCTCTCTCCTCCTTTCATCCCTTCCTGTTTCCCTTCCCCTCCCTCCTCCCTCCCTCCCNTATTTATCCTTTTTAAAACACAATAAAACTCATGCCAAGTGTAGCTCCATATTCTAGCTCTGTGATCTATGGCAATTTTCCTGACACTTACTCCATCTATAGCCACATCTTCGCTTTTCCATTTGTGAGGATCCACAAAGATAAGCATCTGGCCTATCCATTTCAGTTATTTACTCTCAGAATCCCACATCCTTTGCAAAGTAGCCAGAGCGCCACGTTAAAAAAGGGGAATAAAAATTTTAAATCTCTTAAAGCTGAAATAAAACTGTGTTTCTGCAGATACTCCGAAAGGGTGGCATTTGGGATCGCTCTTGCGTGCAACTTAAGATTGGTAGGAAGTGGGGTTGTTTTAGACCTCAGCAGAGGACAAGAAGAAAATGCCCCCGAGGAACCACCTCACATATATTTGTAGCATCACCCCTAGTTAGCAACCCCTTATGGTAACAGAGTCTCTGTGCAGGAAAGAGAAGGATGCCGTCTAGCTCACTACACACAAGTTACCAGGAGCTACCACACCTTCTTCAGAGATCGGGTAACAAAAGATCGCAGCTGTAATGAGATTAAGCAGATCCAGCATATAAAAATGCAAATTAATGCCCCATCAGTAAATTGTTGGTTAAATCCCCCCTCCCAGACAGTTGGTTGTAAAAAAACAAACAGCCAAACATCTAGTCCAATCCATGGGTCCATGACCATTTTTCTCTCACTCTGCCTATTTATCTCTTAGCATTACTGTAATTGAAAAAGTACTATTGCTAAAAGATGCTATTAACTTGAGTGCATTCATAGAGTGTTATATCACTAATAGACTTAGGTCATATTCTTTTATCCTTTTAGCAAAGCATTATTTTGTTGTCCTCTTGTTCTGAAGATTGTGCTTTAGTTAAAGTCAAATAGAACAAAAGCTTCACAGAACTTGTTCATACTGTTTTTTATCATTATTTTCACTCCGTTACATGACAGTAGCAAATGCGTAGCAATTTCTATTTGTTATATTAACTTCTTTTTGGATCTGTGTCAGAACTCATAATGTAAAAATGTGCCTTCCAAACATGACTTGTACTCAGATGCTAACTGTAAGGTTTTAAGTCCAAATACTTTTAAGATTTACTTCTTGAGTTTACATTTGACTTGAGAATGGTGAAATCAGATCTGAAACAAGAAACAGAGCAAACTACTAACTACAATAGTGAAAAGGTGAAATAGTGGAAGAAGACATGTGCAACTATTTAAAAATATATGTGGGATTGCATCAAATCTAGGATTCCATTGATGTATAACTAATGAATGTTTTATATTTCACTAAGAAAGAAAAAAACTCCCAAGTAAACCATGACATGCCACGGGTTATAATACACATCCCAGTTTTTACCTAAAATCTTCCTTTTAAGGTATCACATTAAAATATTGGAGGAGTGGGGCACCACGGTGGCTCAGCTGGTTAAGCATCCAACTCTTGATATCAGTCTAGGTCTTGATCTCAAGGATGTGAGTTTGGGCCCCTCCCTGGGTGTGAAGCCTACTTAAAAAATAAATAAAATATAGGGGAGAAGTTGTTTTTCACAGAATGAATCATTGGCTTTATTATAAGTTTGGGCACAGAAAATATGCAGTAGAATAAACTGTAAATTTTACGTGCAATCTTTAAATGTCCTCAAAATTTGATGGGTTAGAATATATGACTAGAATATGGTAGCTGGAAAAAATTCCTTATTTAGAATCAACAAATCCAAACAAGAAGGGATCCCAGGAAGACCTCAGAGAAAGACCACAGTCATAGAGCATCAGGTGAAAGTCTGGCAACGTACTAGAATATTTTAGGTATGTCACCTCCTTCAATCCTCACACCAAATCCATGAAATTAGAATTCAGCCTCTGAAAATTTTAAGTAAGTGACCCAAATTCACAGCTTATTTAGAAACAAAAAAGAAGGAAGAGAAGCTGGGATTCAAACTCACATGTGATCAACCTCTTGTGTTCTTTCAACCCCAACCTGCATTGTCAGCAAATCTTCGGATTATATGCTCATCTAAGAATGTGTATACTGAGGGCTGTTTGGGCACATCAACGTGTTTTGGCAATGGCCACATGTAACTGAACTCATTCTGATATACAGAGTCACTGGAAGGAGGGAGAACGCTCGCCACAGGGGCCGAGAGGCATTGTTGTAGGAAGGGGTTGGAAGGAATGACCGGAGCGCTCTGGGCTTGTGTCACGTGATTTGGGCTCCGGGAAACAGGGCTTTGCTCTGGACTGGAGGCCCCTGGGAAGGAGGGCCAATTTTACAACTGAATGTTCTCCCAAGTCTTGTAAAGACAAGAAAGGCAAAATGAGGCTAAAGCTGTCATTGGTAAGAGGCTAGTATTCACTCATTGCAGCCAGGATGGCTGAATATTTGGTCATCTTGTAGTCCGGACAATGTTCTTGTTTTTATCTATCTTCAGACATGATTATGGAGTGATCTTGGTTCGGTCTTGTCCTGTCCATGCACAGCGGTCCTGTGTGATGTTGATGCTTTATGAAATTGTGGTCAGGAGGAGAATTCCAGGCCACGTCCGGAATGTTGGGGCCACTTTTCTCTTCCTCAGTTAAAAAGTATAGCTTTCATTTTGGGGTATCTGATGGATCCCAAATGAGGTGAAGAATGGGGATGATGCTATCTAAGGCTAAGTATAAAGTTTTTGTCCAGAGAAGTGATGAAGATTTTCTCCTGGAAGTGTCTGCTGAGAACAGAACATCTGAGAAGTTTCTGGCTGACCTGTCTGACAATTTCATCTGTCCAGAGGTGTAGGAAACAGTAAGTGGAATACTTGGTCTAGACTTAATTGTGAGCAACAGACCCTGCTGAAGGAACAGGATCCTTGGCATAATATGACTGCATTTCTAGATGGTTTATTTATCAAGAACCAGCAATGTGGAGCAGAGTCAGATGTGTCCAGAAAATCAGATGTTGAAAAATTCAGGAAAATCATCTTCATGATCCCATAAATAGAACTCATAAAACGAAGGGAACAGGAGTCTTTAAAAATAATATTCTGGCAACACAGGTGGGAACAGAAGTGTTTTTATCTTTGCCTCACATGTGCCATCTGTGTGACTTTGGGTAAGTTACTCAACCTCTCTGAGCTCATGTTTCCTCAACTGTAAAATGGAGGTAGTAGTACCCCCTGCATTACAGTTGTGGAAGTGAAACAGGATGCCAAGAAGGAGCCTAGCACCGTGCCTGGCACATAATAAATGCTCAACAACGTTGGCTGTCGTGATCATTTATGATCGGAGTATTGTTACAAATGATATTGACACCTGAATAGCCAATCACAAATGATCTAGATAAAGAAGGAAAGGGAAACGTGTGCCCAAAGAGGACACCTTCCAGAAGGGGACACTTCAGAGAAGCATGTAAAACCAGACACGTGCAGCCAATATCCACACATGAATTCAGGAACAGGAAAACAGGGCAGGAAGACTGAAGAATGAGGGTGAGGATGATTTCCAAATGTACACCGTCACATCTAAGACCTCTTCTGAGACCCCGCCCGGTGTTTGTAAACAGCGCACCT
The DNA here is from genome assembly GCF_008692635.1 of Crocuta crocuta. NCBI lineage: Eukaryota > Metazoa > Chordata > Mammalia > Carnivora > Hyaenidae > Crocuta > Crocuta crocuta. The sequence goes on from NW_027532825.1 coordinate 9,316,989, forward strand.
CTCACAGGTGCAGACCACCTCAGCGCCTCCTCCTTCCAAAGCCCCGGCGCCCCTCACTGTACCATTTCCACTCACGTCCGTCCTTCTCAGCCCACACACCCCCAAAACACCAGTCTCTAACTTCCCGTCGCCTGGTCAGCCCCACGGAGGGATCTGACGAGGCGATGGGAGCCTTACAATGACCACCACCGGCTCTGAAGTTGGGTTGCTAAGTCTCCACCACTTAGAGATGTGGAACCTCAAGCAAGTTCCTTGATCTTTCCTAACTTAGTTTCATCGTCTGTAAAACTGAAATGAAAATGACACCTTCTTCATAAGGCAAGGGTTAAGTCCACTAATCCATGCAAGTAAGTTACATAATCACAGTTTCGGGCACATAGTAAACACTCAGTAAATGTGAGCGTTCTCATCATTACCCTTACATGTGGGGGGCAGACAAGAGCCCAGCCTGGGGTGCGCATTGCTAGGTGGATGGCCCAGCGGGGCTCCTAAACACAGAGCAGGCAGCGCCCCAGGCCACAGGCCTGGGACACCTGGTCACAGGTATGTGATTGGATAACGTGCGTGCAGGGCATCAGCCTCCAATGATGTCAACACCTGGAGGGCAGGGTAGAGCCCACAGGGGGGTCCGGAAAGGGACACAGAAGCTGGATGGGGCAAACGCCCTGTGGGAGGCAAGATGACAGTCTGTGCTCATGGCTCAGACACAAGGGAGACAGAACTCAGGACATAAGTCCCTGCAGTCACAGGTGACCTGTGGGGGGAAATGAAAGAAATCGTATTCCTGGAGCCAGAGGGATGATTTTCAGGGCAATGTGTCTGTGTTTTGGCTTTGGCCAAAAATTGCTCAGTTGTGCCTAGAAGCTATACACAGGCTGGGGTGGTGTCTGAATGCGAGTCCAAAACACAACCTGGCTTCAAAGTAGAGTATAAGCAGAGAGGTTCAAGGGGACTCCAAAAATAAAGACCAAATAAATACACAAGGACGAGGTAGCGACAAGCCACAGGGAGGTGATGATGGCCCTTGTGGGTAAGCAAGTGGCAAATGATGACTGCTTAGAGCCCAGCCTGATTCTGTTTGTATTTTCTACATTACTTTATTTTATTTTAATTAATTAATTAATTTAGGTTTTTTTTTTTTTGAGAGAGAGAGATCAATATTTCATCCTATTCCTATAAAACTTCCTTTGAGAGAGAGTAGGAGGAGGGGCAGAAGGAGAGAGTAGGAGAGAGAGACAGAGAGAGAGAGAGAGAGAATTCCCAAGCAGCCTCCCCCCAACCCCCCTGCACAGAGCCAGATGCTGGGCTTGAACTCACCACCCAGAAATCATGACCTGGACCGAAATCAAGAGTCAAATGCTCAACCGACTGAGCCACCCAGGCGCCCCATCAACTTTAGTTTATTTTATTATTTTATTATGGTGGTGAGAACACTTAACATGAGATCTATGCTCAAATTTTTAAGGGCACAAAATACTATTGTTAACTATAGGCACAATGTTGTACTTATAGAATTTATTCATCTTGTGTAACTAGAACATAATACCCATCAAACAGCAATGCCTTTCTCTTCCTCTCCCCAAGTCCTGGCAACCACCATTCTGCAGTCTGTTTTTATGAGGTTGCCTATTCATATAATATTATACTTCATATAAGTGGAATCGTGCCGTGTTTGTCATTCTATGACTGGTTTATTTCACTTAGCATGTCATCCTTCAGGTTCATCCATGGTGCATATGGTAGGATTTCCTTCTCTCTTTTTTTAAAGTTTTTTAAAAATGTTTATTTATTTTTAAGAGAGACAGAGACAGAGTGGGAGCAGGAGAGGGGCAGAGAGAGAGGGAGACACAGAATCGGAAGCAGGCTCCAGGCTCTGAGCTGTCAGCACAGAGCCCGATGTGGGGCTCCAATTTACCAGCTGTGAGATCGTGACTTGACCAAAGTCAGACGCTTAACCAACTGAGCCACCTGAATGCCCTTCCTTCTTTTTTAAGGCTACATAGTATTCCATTTTATATATATTATATATATAATATTTATTACATAATTATGTAATATATATGTAATAAATATTATTATGTAATATATATTATATAAATAGTATTCCATTTTATGTATGTATATATATCTACATACATATACATATATATGTATATGTATATATATATATATATAAATTACATTTTCTTCATTCATTCCCAGCTAGACATTTAAGTTGTTTCCATATCTTGGCTATTGTGGACAATGAGATACCATCTTGCACTGGTTCTTTCTCTGCAGGGGAGCTATCCTTGGGGGCCTCTGAGGTCAAGACTGTGAACTTTTGCCACCTCATCTGAAAAAGGTAATGCTGTGCAACTCTTTGATCATTTACTGTTCACGATACTACATTCTTGCCAGGTGGAGGGTATTCTGCAATATGCTGTGTGGTCCCGCTTCTCCTCATTATTTAATTAGTTCACCCATTTCCAACAAATATTTACCGAATGGTCACCAGGCATGATCCCCAGGCCTTTGGGGCTTATAGCTAGCAGGGAAGCTATGCCTTAGATGAATAGTTAAACAAAGAATTATTTCAAGAGACCAACGCCCACTCCCGCCCCGAACAAGGCTCTCGGGAACTCTAGGCAACGAGGGGCTGCCCCAGGATGCCTGTCTCCATCTCCACTAGCTGCCCTGCCAAGAGAAGATGTTTGGGAATACTTGATCCTATCCCTATAAAACTTCCTCTGAGACATACCCTTCATGTTTAAAAATATAAAGCCTGGAAGAAAAAAAGTAATATATAAAGCCTGGACTATAATTGCAATGGCTCGTACAATTGACAAGGAAGTTTCAAGACCTGATCCTTTAAGCCAGCCATCTCCGGTGACAGCTTCCCAGGGCTGGCAAACGGAATGACAGTTCTGTGGCTCTGCGTGGGGTCTGTTTACCCCAAGATTATTTACTGTATATTTTAGCTGGACCAGGATGCCTGTCCTTAGTTCACTCTTGCTCCTCTGCCCACAACCTTTTCTTCTCCCTAGCCTATGGGACTGCCGATCTAATAACCACACAGAGGTGTATCCATGCTCACTGCCACTTCCTTAGGTAACAAAGGCTAAACATCAGCTTGAGAAATCCCAGGTCTATATTATTTATGAACCAGCAATTCTCCTGTAAATAACCCAGTTGTTAAAATGATATGTATCTATGTAATTGAGTCTTCTGTATACAAATAAATAAGACTTTATTGCAATGTCAGAAGTTAACAGACCAGTCAATAAAATCAATAGCTCACTTTTTCTTGCTTATATATCTAACTTTTCTCCACCTTTCCTATGTCCTCTGTTTGTTCTGGTTACATATTACCGCTTAAAAGAAAATGCAGCTCGGGGTTCCTGCTTATGAAATGGTAGGCGAGAGGGGAGGTGGCAAACAAAGGGAAAAAGAAAACCATGCAACCTTCTGCCCATGTGGTGTTTTGGGTTTAAATGTATATTTATTTAAGGGGACTAAAGAGCGCAGACAGTTTGAACAGGAGTGCCCTATCGAGGGCACGAGAAAATCGGGTCACAGCCACAGGCCTGGTCTGCGTGCAGGCTGGTGTGGCCCTGTCCCCTGACTGCTGTCCTTACGGCCCTGATGCATTAGCGCTGCACTCTTTCTGCAACCATGGCTGAGGTTCCTGTCAGCATTTTCCTTGTAAATCCTCGGTTTTGAGAAGTTGGTATTCAGCTGGAAAAATCTGTCCTGCATAAACCTTAGCGTACACTATCTCTCAAGCAGGGAAGAGGTTATTTGGAGTTGGTAGGTTATTTTTTTAAAGCAATTCGCTTAATTGATTTGGCCCTTGTTGCGCACTCAAAGCGCTTAAAAGGGCTGCTTGATATTTTTTGTGCTTCTTCTAAAAATCCAATTAAACAAATTGGCCTTGATCCAAATTTCCTGCACCTGAGTGGGGAAAGATAACCAAAATAGAGAAAAAGAAAAATTAATGGATGGGGGTCACTCTAATCTTCATGATGGTCCATTGCTGTGCGAATAAGTCCATGATTCAATGGTTCATTTGCATGGGCCAATTTGCCCTCTCCCATGGACTAGACAGATACATGAAATTGTCCCTTGTTATTATCTATCAGAACAGGACTGGGGCTCTGGAGAAAGGAGGCCCCTGGCACTTGTAAAACTTGATGGGGGTGCAGGTATCATCCTGGACTTATGGTCCTTAATCAGGTTGAGTGGTGGGGTGCCCGGGTGGCTTAGTCGGTTAAGCGTCCGACTTCGGCTCAGGTCATGATCTCGCGGTTCGTGGGTTCGGGCCCCGTGTCGGGCTCTGTGCTGACTGCCAGCTCAGAGCCTGGAGCCTGTTTCAGTCTGTGACTCCCTCTCTCTCTGACCCTCCCCTGCTCACGCTGTCTCTCTCTCTCCTAGAAATAAATAAGACATTAAAAAAAATTTTTTTTTAAATCAGGTTGAGTGGAATACCAGAGTCTTAGTAGTTTTATATTAAGAATATGATAATGTTCATACTTTGGCTTGGAGCATGACATCATAATTCAGATTTGGATAGCATATTCTGTATTATAATAATAAGGAATTGCCATAACCATTGTCGATCAGGAATAATAATGCCAATTTTTAAATTTACTCTTTGGCAAATGGATGTTATAAGAGAAGGTGGTCTAGAAGAGCTCTTGGCATCACCGGGCCTAAGAAAAGTGAAATTATTAGTTAGAAAATGCAATTGTTGCCAACCCAGGTTACAGAACACATGATTTCCCCAGAATAAAAAGTTCAGGTTTGGGAATCATGCATACAAAGTGCCGATGGAGATACTGATTCTACCACATGCTCAAGGAAGAGGGGTTAAGTGCAGACCCAGACTCAGAACAACCAACAAACAGGTGCTACATAAAACCATAGAGTGGATAACTCTCAGGACATGTGTGTTAGAAGAGCAATGACTTAAAGATGAAACTCAGGGGAATAGCAACACTTTATGATCGCAGCAGGAAAGAGGATCCCAGGAGTTAACTGAGGAGAAACACTCAGTGCCTAAGATAAGAACTTAGGTTTCAAAGTTTCTAGTGGCCAAGGAAGGAAAGACTTGGCCAGAGAATGGTACCATTGACCATCTATCCCAAATGCTTTGAGGGATTAAGTAAGAGAACAGAAAGATATCAACTAGACCCGTTAATATGCTAACACATACTAGTTACTTAAAGTACTATTTAGAGTAAAAAATGCTAACATGAGTACTTTCATTGGCATAATGGAGGTTGAGGCCTCATTTCAGTAAGTGGACAGATGCACAGGAAATGAAGTAAAGAGTATGTGTTTAAACAGGACAGATTAGATCAGTGATTTTCAAAATGCGGGGTATAGTCCTTAGTGGGATAGGAAATAAATTTAGTGAGTTGCAAGCAGCATTAAAAAAAACCACAATAGTAAAGACTGTAATAGAATAGAGTAGATGGACACAGGGCAAGTGGTGGAAAAGCAAAAGAGGAGAGGGAAGAAAACCATAACAGATTCTTAAATACAGAGATTAAACTAAGGGTTGCTGGAGGGAGGTGGGTGGAGGGATGGGCTAAATGGGGGGATGGGCATTAAGGAGGGCACTTGTTGGGATGAGCACTGGGTGTCATATGAAGTGATGAATTACTGGGTTCTACTCCTGAAGCCAAGGCTATACTGTGTGTTAACTAACTTGAATGTGAAGAAAGAAAGAAAAGAAAAGAAAAGAAAGNGAAAGAAAGAAAGAATAGAGTAGAGTAAGGTAGAAATAAAATGTTTGGCACATATTAAGGGCAAGTATTATTTCAGGAAATTTTAGTTCCAGTTATATTTACTTGTATACTGAATCCCAATATGAAATGTGTGTGTGTGTGTGTGTGTGTGTGTGTGTGTGTGTGTGTG
>NW_027532825.1:9323112-9330189 GCF_008692635.1 Crocuta crocuta
GAAAGAAAGAAAGAAAGAAAGAAAGAAAGAAAAAAAGAAAGGAAGAAAGAAAGAAAGAATAGAGTAGAGTAAGGTAGAAATAAAATGTTTGGCACATATTAAGGGCAAGTATTATTTCAGGAAATTTTAGTTCCAGTTATATTTATTTGTATACTGAATCCCAATATGAAATGTGTGTGTGTGTGTGTGTTTTACTGTAAACTGAAGTTTAAAAGTTGGAAATCTTCTGGATTCAAAAGCAAAAAAGATAGTATGGAGTGAAGTATTTGTTTAAAGATGGTAGAGACTAAAGCCTGTTATAATCTGAGCAGAAGGGGATAGTTAAGAAAGAAAGGTTAAAAATATTAGTGAGAAATTTGGTATTCCTCATGGAATAAGGTCTTCAAAGGAGTGGGAGGTATGGACTCAGAGCTCGTGTGAGGTATAGGCTTTGAACAAAAGGAAGGGACGAGAAGGAAAGAGAATGAGTGTGTTTCAAAGATGTTGGTGGAGAAGCAACCACTTCAGTTTTCTAAGCCAAGGAAAACATCAGCTCGTCCGCTGTGAGACAGGTAGGAATGGTTCAATTTGAGGAGGTGATTGGGGGCGTTCAGGACAGCCACTGACAGGAGTGCGGACATGAGCTCTTTGTGAAGAAGTAACAGGTCAAGGAGAAGAAGCTGCCAATTTCATGTGCTTCCAATCTGCAGAATTGTAGGTTGGCGTAGAGAACCGAATGGTGGCCCCCCAAAGATGTGTTCACCTTCTAATCTGTGAGCACTGCCTTATTTGGGTGAAAGAATAGGCACCGAAGGAACAAGGGCTGAGAGATGACATAGAACGAGGTCAAGATCAGCCCATGATTTGCAGAGCAGAAGAGTGCCGGGTGACAGCAGAGTTACGTATGAGAGTGCATGTCCGTAGTGTGCAGATGTTGGCCAGTGGAGTGGGGGTGGCCTTTGGTAACAGAAACAACATCTGTAGAATATCACAGAAGAGCAAGTTCTCAAAGGGATACAATAGAGAAGTAATGGTATATTTGCAACATTTGGGAGATGCAACAATACTGACCTTCTGATGCCAGGGTGTCTACTTGAAAGGACTGTGAACAAAAGCCATGTCCATGCTGGACAGCCACGTTTCTTTTAAAGCCATAAGGTAGAGAATGCTTTCTGCAAATAGAACACTTGTTCTCAGCCCTGGAGTGGATGCACATTAGAATCAAATGCATACCTTCACCGTGCATGCCTAGGACCCAGCTCCAGAAATTCTAGTCTAGTATGTAGGGATGGAACTTACATATTTGTGTTATTTTATCTTTTTTTAAAAAATTTTAAAGTTTTTTAAAATTTATTATTGAGAGACAGAAAGAGACAGAGCATGAGCATAGGAGGGGAAGAAAATGGGGGAGACAGAATCTGAAGGAAGCTCCAGGCTCTAAGCTGTCAGCACAGAGCCCAAAGCAAGGCTCAAACTCGTAAACCGCGAGATCATGACCTGAGCCAAAGTCAGAGGCTTAACCAACTGAGCCACCGGGGCGCCCCATGTTTCTGTTATTTTAAATGCGTCAGGTGATACTGATGGGTAGTCAATGGAGAACCATCAATGGGACAAATCATCATAAAATGGTATTCTAGAAGACAAAAGGAAATGGTCGGTAGGACTTCAGCAGTGGGCAGCTGGTAAGGAGAGGAGGGGCCCAATGTAAAATGATGAGGCAGCATCCTTTGTTCAAAATTATTAGGAATTTCAAACCGAAAACAGTAGGGCCTTCAACTAAGCACGGGTCCTTCTGAGCTGGCCCTGACCCGACTAGAAGGCAGGTGACCAAGATGGCAAAGATGTAAAGCCAGAGCTCCCCATGCAATTCTGGGAGCAAGCCTTCGGTGCAGACACAAGTTAATCCTTTGTAGCATCAAGGCCCAGCAGAGCCAAGAACCCGTGGGCAGATGGTGGGGCATGTTTGCATTTAAATGAACGACGTGGAAAATGCTTTGTAAAACAATTCCTCTTTTGTCTTTGTATCAACTCAAAAGGTTTCAATGGAGGTTTCAGAGGCAGGGCTCTACCTTTTCTTTTATGCTTCTGTCCTCTGACTGTTTTTAAAAAACCTAATAGCCCATTAATTCTTCAGGATGGACCCTCCCCTGAGGAAGCCCCTTAGCGTTTGTGGTTCTCAGGCTGCATGGACACACACAACCCGATTGATCTGCCTGTCTTTGTGCTGTTTTCTGCATTCGCAGTTACTTTCCAGTTGGAATAACAGTGAATCGGCCTCTCTTGCTGCCTCCTTCCAACACTAGCTCAGAATTTACTCTGCTGGGGAGCTCTCCGTTACCAGCCAAACATCACTCGGGCAGCCCCTCCTTCTGCCGCTATTGATCCCTTTACAATTGGGCAGTACTTTTAATTTTTCAAAGAGCTTTCACATACATTTTCTCATTTGACCCTTACAACAATCCTGTGAAGTAGGGAGAGCAAGTATTATTATCCCCATTGGGAAGATGGGGAAAATGAAACACAATGCGCTTAAGTGGCAGGCGCAAGTGACCACGACATGCAGGTGGTCAACGGCAGTGTCGGGCCAGAACTGAATCCTGATTCCCCGCCACTCCCCACCAGCTCTGAGAACTTTCCAGTGGACACGGAGTGATTATCACTGGGGCCATGTTCATTTTCCATTCTCAATATTTTCTGTACACATTGTTCTTCATCTGCTCCAGGCCCCTACAACTCAAAATGTGCTCTAGGGGCAGGCAATGACTGCAGAGTCTCAGATCACCCCAGACCTACTGGATAGTCAGAATCTGTGGTGCCCACACTTAAGACCCCCAGGTATTTGCAACAACTCGGATGGACCTCGAAGGCATTATATTAAGTGAAATGAGCCAGCCAGAGAGAGATATATACTGTATGAGCTCGCTTATATGGGGAAATCTAAAGAAGAAAAAAAGTTCAAGCAAACCCAAATCATAGGAAAAGTGATCAGACTTGTGGTTATCAGAAGCAGAGGGTGGCAGGAGGGGGATTGAAGGAAGGTAGACAAAAGGCAGAAACTACATTTCATACGAAACGATGGATGTTAACTAAACTTATTGTGGTAATGATTTCATGATGCATGTAAGTTCCATCATTATGCTGTGTACCTGAAACTTACATAGTGCTGAATACATGCCAATTATATCTCAATAAAACTTGGGGCAGGGGGGACAGAGATCCCCGGGGTTAAAGACTGGGAACCAGTGCCATAGATGGTGTGTGTGTGTGTGTGTGTGTGTGTGTGTGTGTGTGTGGTCTCTCTAAGTCCCATGGACAGTAATAACAATAGCAAGGATTCACACTGGGTTTATCAGAGGGCAGACATAATATATACTATCTCAGTTAATCCCCATGACAGCCCCAGCTACAGAAGGAGAGGGCACCCTGTGACCTACCCTTGATAAACAGCCAAAGCAAGGCACGGGAGGTTAACTAACTTTGCCCAACCCAGTAAAAGTGACAGAATTGGGATCTGAACCCAGGGAGCATGGCACCAACATGCATGTTCTCAAGCATCACGCTGTTCCACCTCACTGATGAAACAAAGGAAGGCCCTCCCTGGTCTTTGGGGACCATTCCACAGCATGGAAGACACCCGTCTCGATGTAGTAGTGGTGATTTAGGTTTCCTTCCTACAACAAAGTGGAATACTATCATATTATCATAATATAATTGTAACTCCAGTTAATCTGGAGGCCAGAACTCCAGAAGCCCACGCTTCCAGAAGACCTTCAGAGATGACCCAGATACATTTTAATTATGAAGAGATAGCTTTTGCTCCCCTAATAAAACTCGGCTCAGTGTCCCTCCCCCAGACACACACCTGGTCAGCTTGCCTTGGGCATGGAAAGAAATGCCCTAACGGGGTGGAAGTACCTAGAGAAGGGAAACCAGCCATAATCAGAGGGTACAAATATGCAAGGCATTGTCCTTGGGTCTCTAGGCATCGATGTCAGGCCCCCAGAAAGGAGGCAGAGAGTTTCCCTGCCAGAAGCCCCATCAGGCGTCTGCCTTTGGTCTAGGATTTGCTCCCAGCTTTGCCATCTCTGTGAACTTGATTACTGGGATTCTGTTAGTTCATAGGGAAGAGCTTTTCTCACGGACAGGCTCACATTTACCAAACTCACAAGGTTTGTAAGCACCTAAATGGCAACATATTAAATTTAATGACAACATACTCTTTGCCGGTAGGCCATGCTTCTCCAAACTGTCCATGGAGAGTTTCTGCGTGGGTGATTTAAAAAATACATTTAATAGTACATTTTCTAATATAACTTATTAAACTTACAATATTATAATAGTTAGAAGATAAAAAATAAAGACTTTTTTATCCAACCAAACTTGAGAATGTAAAACTCCATAACCTCTCTTTATTCAATGGGAATATAAAGAGATTTTCACAGTGTGGGGACAGTGGGGGACAGGGCATATAAAAGTGAGGGATGGTAACATTTTTATATTTAGAGAAAGAGAGCTTTTTTTAAATCTCTTGAAAGCTTGAAAAAACTGACACAGGCAGAGTTACACAAAATACAATTTACAATTAGAATCTATGTTTGTAAACATGGATTTATAGCAAGGGGAATAAGATGCTTGTTAGACTCATCGATTCAGAGAGATCACTGAGCTTATTTTTATTTTTTTTATAATGTTTTATTTATTTCTGAGAGAGAGAGAGACAGTGTGAGCAGGGGAGGGTCAGAGAGAGAGGGAAACACAGAATCCGAAACAGGCTCCAGGCTCTGAGCTGTCAGCACAGAGCCCGACGCGGGGCTCGAACCCACGAACTGTGAGATCATGACCTGGGCCGAAGTCCGACGCTCAACCCCTGAGCCACCCAGGCGCCCCACACTGAGTTTAAAATAGAGCAGTGTAATAACTTCTAAGATAAAAATGCTATATCAAAAGTACAAGTGATTGTGAGACATTCCTTAATTTGAGAATGTTAAAAATCTTAGTGGAAAGAAAACCGGGCATCTCATACGTGATGGAATCAGGCTGTGAGCTGATGATTATAGAAGGCTGCCGGAGGGGGAGATGGGCATGGAGGAGGGCACTTGTGGGGATGAGCACTGGGTGTTATATGGAAACCAATTTGACAATAAACTATTTGTAAAAAAAAAAAAAAAAAAAGAAGGCTGCCGGACCCTTTGGATCAAGTTCTCAGGCTGTGCTGGCCCCTCCCCTGCAAGGTGCCTGGAGGAATCCTACCCCCATGCGCTGCTCCATCGCTGGGCAACTGACTTCTGAGAAAACCAGAGGCCAAGTCTGTTGCAAGTGACTTTGCCTCTGTCTGTCCTGTGCTGTTTCTAAACTACAATCTCTGAAGGCATTCTTATTTTTCTTCTTTCCCAAATTTTGGGTGGTCTCCCCAGATACTCTGATCCCAGAGACGGCAACAAAGCAGCAGACTTGAGCTCCCAGCCCTACCCCCCACGACTTCCCAGGGCAGACGTGACTGTCAAACCCATCCTGGCTGGCCTGGCTGGCTCAGCCCTGCCCTGGGCTCTGTGTGAAGGCAGCACGGGGGGAAGTCCTGAGGAGACTGTGGTGGTTTCTGAATCATCTAAAATTGGGAGTGGAGCTGAGGTGAAGGGCAGCATGGGCCAGCCTCCTATAGGTGAATACATTGAATGATGGACACTGAATTATGCATACGTATCCCCCTATCCTGGCCAATTTTTATTATAAAAATAAATTATTTTATGAGAAAATGATGATAATTGTATGTAGCATCTAAAGAAAGGTAAAAGTGTCTAAACTGGAGAGAGAGTGGAGAAAGGATAGGTTAGCTAATTAGTAAATCGTGAGTCTCTGAGTCTATAGATAAATTTTGTGGCTTTCTATGGACATTTTTTTTCTGAATGAGGTCCATCCCTCTAATGAAATGGATGTGTTTTAATTATGTGCATTGACTTATGCTGGTAGGCACTAATGTGTTCCTGATTTTTAACAGACTAAGGGCCTATTGACCTATTTTTTATGCTTCATGTTATGGACTCATATTATTCAGTTGTACATGATATTTGGGAAACTTCAATGTTCCAGAATTTTAAATCTGTTGCTAACCCAAGATGTGGGGTGTGTATTTGTAGGTGTCTATTTATTTTGAACTCTTCTTCAGTGCTATGCTCATTTGTGGATGAAGATTTCAAAACTAGGGTAGCAAAGTCATTATTAGACGTCTGTAGAGCAGTGAGGAAGCCTATTTGGGGAAGGGAAAGCTTTCCCTGTCTTCCTTCCTCCCTAGTCTTGCATAGGTCCAATCTATGGAGCAGATGCTAATTCATCAGATAAAACATGATAACAGAGGTGGCTCAGTGATGGTGTTGAGTAACCCTCCATGCAGGCAACACCCAGGCACTGAAGAGAAATCTCATTCTCATTATTCATAGCATTAAAGATAAAATCAACATTCTCTAGAGCTGCAATTCCTCTCAAAATCAAACATTAAGAATAATCATGTGAGGATGCTTTGGTGAATGAGCCATATTTGCTCTCTCTGACAAAGAATTTAAAGGCTTAGGGATGAGCCCTCCAGCCCCAAACACCATAGAGGAATCCTGAGGTGAGACGGGCACTTCCTTCACACTCCGTGGGAAAGAGGAGGTGGGGCCTGGGGCAGGGCCTCAGGTCAGTGGTGGCCTGTGGCCGAGGGAACAGTCTCTGCTGGGTAGGATACAGAAAGCTGTGAAGAGGGAGAGGAGAAAAGATCAAGGAAGACAAGAAAAATGAGAATGTGTTTGGCAAAAGTGTGCTCTTGGATTTGCTGACTGACCTGGGATAAAAAACCTGGGGGAAACTGAACGTGGGGAACAGCTAAGTCACAGGGGTCCTTCTGGTAAGTGGCGTGGGCACGCAAAGGCCAGCAGTGGAGGGCAGGCAGGGATGAAACCCACGTGTCCAGCTTGGGGTCTTTTGAGTGGATGAGGAGGAGTCCAGTCTGTGAGATGAAGAAACCAGGAAAGGAAGCAATGGCTTTTGAGGTCCCTCAGATACTGGAGCACTTTCCTCCATAAAAAAAAAAAAAAATCAAAATGTTTTAAGATTGCATTGGTA
>NW_027532825.1:9330244-9377303 GCF_008692635.1 Crocuta crocuta
CATTTAATTATTATATATTATATATAAGTATATAACATATACAATAATGCTTTATTTACTATGATCATATGTGTTTATTATTATGATATGTTGTATTTGTAAATACCTTTATTGTATTTGTTTTTCCTCTGATATTAAACACAATTAAAATTGAAACACTGACACAGACCCCTGAAAGTATCATGGTCACTGGGCTTCACCTGTTGTGCCTAATGAAGTCGGTCCTAGACACGTGTCCTGACGTGGCTGAAACGGTTTTTGTTTATGCCTGTTATTGCGGCTTAAATGTTAGGGATGTGCCATTTTCACATTCAAAAGTGACCGAATCTGGACAGGAGAGCGTGCGGTCACAAGGTGAGGCCCTGTGTTTTGGCCCTGCGTGGTTGGAGGTGCCCATTGGGACATCTGAGTACAAGTGTCCGGTGAAAACCTGGAGGTTTGACTGGAAGCCAGAAGACAGACTCGGAATCAAAATATAGGGTGTGAATTATTGGTATTTAACTTCCATTGAAGCCATGGGACAGAATGCAGGAGGAAAATAGAGGAGGAGAGCACATTTTAGGGAGGGACAGAAGAAGGCCTAGTGAAATAACGGTGTGAGAGGAGAGAAGCCCATAAAAGAGTGCTGTCGCACAAACCACAGGAGAAATGATTTGATGGTTGGAGGGAAGAAACGACAGCGTGGAACAGTGGAGAAAGGTCACGTGAGAAGGGGAATCAAGTCTCGGGTGGATTTGGCGCAAGGAGCATATTGCCCATCCGGTGCGGGAAATGAGGTTTCACTGGCCAGAGTGGAGCCAGACGACACTGACCTGAGGAGGGCGTGGGGTGGGGGAAGGGCTGCAGCAGGTGGTGCCAGTGTCTCGTGCCTGGGCCGCGCTGGGGAAGACCGAGATCAGGCAATTACTGGACAGGATGTGGGGCTCAGCAAGGCTTTGTTTTTTCTTAAGAGCAGGAATGCAAGTAGCTGTAAGAATAGGTATGAAGGAGCCAGTCAAGAGTGATCAGGGTTGAAGACTGAGGAGAGAAGGGAAGTCACTTGGGGAGACTTGACCCGAATAGGAACAGCTTTCCTAAACGAAGGGGAACAAAGGACTGGTGTGGCCGCAGGTAAGTTGATAGGTGTTTTCAGCAAAGACAATGACAATAAAGAGATCACAATGATATATGAATGCAGTGAAAAGCAGATAGTGCTGGTCATGATTTTCTACTTATAATTACCCTTAAAAACAAGACTGTTTACACTCGCAATACAAAATGTTGGAAGCTAACAGCCAATTTTCAACTCCAGAGCAGATATAGAGAAGTGGCAACCATTAGGAATTCACGCCTTAGTGTGACCTCTGAATTCAACAATGTGTTCCCAGTTATGCCTTTGAAGTGCAATGTGCCTTCAGAGGCCTGTTGGTCAGCAAGGCTGCTTGCCTTTACTATAGCATTTGCATCAGCCTCTGTCACATTCTCTGAGTGCAGAGGCTATGTGTGCAGCCAGGATCCTTCTGTTTTAAGGAAGCCAACCCAATCCTCTGGTCAACCAAAGGGAGCCTTCTTCATTCCCATCTCCCACATGGGCTCTCCCAGTGGGTCTCTCCCTTCCTCTGGCAGAAGCACTGATGTAGACACTTGAATTAGCATGAGAAGAAAGCTCTCAGGCTCAGAAACTTCTGCTACACTCTTCAATTGTTTCTATTTCAGACTTGAATAGTAGAAGTTGAGAAGAGAGGCAGATTGGTTTAAATCTTTCCTAAATAACCTACACATAGGATCATGGCAGCTCCCAGGCAAAGAAGGTAGCTATGCTAAGAACCTATGATTCCCTCTACATTCCCATCCACTGCTTAGAGGAACTGTGTTTGGAATACATTATCCAACAGGCCACAGGGAAATAGTGCAGACCTTTATTAGAAGACGCCCAACACGAGTCATAGAAAAGGACCTTCATCCATTTATAGAACTAACACAGAGGTATGTGATTCCATGTTGCTTTGGTTATCTAGGCAATGGCCTCCATGAGAGGCCAAAGCATGAGAGTAGTTATTATACTCTAAATAATCCATTCTTAGGGAAACTAGTGACCAGATTAAGGGGGAAGACTATGGATACTGAACCTAATTGGTTAAGTTAGAGTAAGATCAATAGCTATACTTTTTTGGGATTCCTATATAAAATGTTTATTACTTCATGGTTTGTCTCATCAATCCCTGTATCAACTCTACACAGTAGAGTAGTTATTGTTATTATTTTCAAAACTCATAGAGAAGTTAATTTGCCTGAAGTCAGCTAATGAGTGATAGAACTGGCTCAAACTTGAGATGGAATCCACCTTTGTATCTATTGCCCATCCTTTCTCTACAACTGTGCTGTCCAATATGGTAGCCACTAGCTACATGTAAATATTGAGCTCTTGAAGTATAGCTAGACTAAATAGAGATGTGCTATAAAGATAAAATATATCAGATTTCTAACACTTAGTATGAAAAATATTTATAAAATATCCCTTGCATAAGTTTTCAGATTGATGGCATTTGAAATGATAATATTTGGGGATATTTAGAATAAGTAAATTAAATTTAATTTCCTCTGTTTCGACTTTTTCATGTGGCTATGAGAAAACCCAAAATTACATCTGGGGCTCACGTTGGTGGCTCATGTCATATTTTATGGGACAACACTTCTCTGTAGTTTTACAAAAGGATCTGAAGGGGTAGACCTTTGGTAATTCATATCTTCAATTTTCTAAAACATGAGGGAGAGGTTTGTAGTAACTGGTTCTCAAGTATTATTTTCCTATGCTCCCTAGGTTCCATAGGTCTTGAAAATAATAATATTCTAGTTAAGAATTACCATCAGGATATTAAGCTCTGTAGAGTAATCCTAGGAGTTCTGCAGAGTAAGCTGCTTATGACTCTGTGAGCAAGGAATTAAACTGATGTAGAAGTTCCGTCTAAAACACTTCATGAACAATTGGTAACAGTCTACGTGGCCAGCAGTAGAGAATGGTTATGGAAACTACGAAATATACATGAGATGAAATGCTAAATAAAATAGTAACCATGGTGCTTCTAAGATTTTACCGGAAAATGCTGGAAAATGTTTGTGATCTACTGTCCAGTGTACAGTATCATCTTAACTATAGGAACATATATGTACAAAGACAAAGCAGAAGGCAGTGCAGCAAAATGTTAAACAATGACTATCTCTTGGAAAGAATGAGGTTTGGGGTGATAAAAAAAAAAAACAAATCTCTTTACACCTTTCTGATTTAGATATACAATGGGATATTACTTGGCAATGAGAAAGAATGAAATCCGGCCATTTGTAGCAACATGGATGGAACTGGAGCATGTTATGCTAAGTGAAATAAGTCAGTCAGAGAAAGACAGATACCATACGTTTTCACTCATAGGTGGATCTTGAGAAACTTAACAGAAGACCATGGGGAAGGGAAGGGGAAAAAGCTATAGAAAGGGAGGGAGGGAAACCATAAGAGACTCTTAAGTACTGAGAACAAACTGAGGGTTGATGGGGGTGGGGTGGAGGGGAAAGTGGGTGATGGGGATTGAGGAGGGCACTTGTCGGATGAGCACTGGGTGTTGTATGGAAACCAATTTGACAATAAACTATATTAAAAAATAAAAATAAAAATAAATAAATCTCTTTACACCTTTCTGGTTTTTCTGACTTCTCTACCAGGAGCAAGAGTTTCTTTTATAGAAATGATGTTTGAGTAAAGCATCCTTTCCTTCTGCAGACTCTCTGCTCTCCTTCCTCACTCTCATTAGAAACAAATGGTAAACAACGCCAACAAAAAACAACTGCAAAAATTGTCTGATGAAATCTTCAACTCTTTAACAATCACAAAACTGTGAAGCATGAAGTTAAAGAAAAGCCAGTCTCATTTCATTGTGCTTCACAGATAGTGCGTAGTTTTTTGTTTGTTTTTTACAAATTGAAGGTTTCTGGCAACACTACTTCAAGCAAGTGTGTTGGCGCCATGTTTCCAACAGCATTTGCTACTTTTGTGTCTCTGTCAAATTTTGGTAATTCTTGAAAAATTTCAAACTTTTTCATTATTATTATTTTGTATTGTGATTGGTGATCTTTGATGTGACTATTGCTATGGTTTTGGGGCACTGCAAATATAAGACGACAAACTTAATGATAAATGTTTGTGTTTCTGACCACTCTACCAACATGCCATTATCCCATCTCTCTCCCCGTCCTTGGGTCTCTCTGTTCTCTGAGATACAACAATATTGAGATTTAGCTAATTAGTAATGGCCTCTAACTGTTCAAGTGCAAGAAAGAGTCACACGTCTCTCACTTTAAATCAAAAGCTAGAAATGATTAAGCCTAGTGAGGAAGGCATGTTGAAAGCAGAGATAAGCTGAAAGCTAGGCCTCTTGAGCCAAATAGCCAAGTCGTGAATTCAAAGAAAAAGTTCTTAAAGGAAATGAAAGTGCTACTCCTGTAACCACAGGAATGATAAGAACACAAAACAGTCTTATTGCTGACATGGGGTAATTTTGAGTGGTCTGGACAGAAGACCAAACCAGCCAAATGTTCCTGTAAGACACAGCCTGACCCAAAACAAGGCCTTAACTCTCTTTAATTCTGTGAAGGCTGAGAGAGGTGAGGAAGCTGCAGGAGAAAAGTCTGAAGCTAGCAAGGTTGGTTCATGAGCTGTAAGGAGAGAAAACATCTCTATAAGGTAAGCATGCATGGTGAAGCAGCAATGTTGATGTGGATACTACAGCGAGGTATGCAGATGGTCTAGTTAAAGTCATTAAGGAAGGTGGTAACCCTAAACAACAGATTTGTAACACAGACGAAACAGGCTTCTACAGGGAGAAGATGACATCTAGGACTTTCATAGCCAGAGAGGAGAAGTCAACGCCTGGCTTCAAAGTTTCAAAGGACAGGGTGACTCCCATTAGGGAGCTAATGCAGTGGGTGACTTTACGTAGAAGCCAATGCTCGTGTGCCATTCTAAAAATCCTAGGGCCCTTAAGAATTTGCTACGTCTGGGGGGCGCCTGGGTGGCTCAGTCAGTTAAGCATCCCATTTTGGCTCAGGTCACTATCTCACAAATTGTGAGTTCGAGCCCTGCATCAGGCTCTGTGCTGACAGCTCAGAGCCTGAAGCCTGCTTTGGTTTCTGTGCCTCCCTCTCTCTCTGTCCCATCCCCTGCTTATGTTCTGTCTCTCTCTCTCTCTCTCTCTCTCCCTAAAATAAATAAAATTAAAAAAAAAAAGCTAAATCTGCTCTGCCTGTGCTCCATCAGTAGAACAAAGCCTAGATGACAACACATCTGTTTGCAGCATGGTTTACTATTTTAAGCCCACTATTGAGACCTACTGCTCAGGAAAAAAAAAATTCCTTTCAAAATATTACTGCTCATTGACAATGTACCTAGTCACCCAAGAGCTCAGATGGAGACGTACAATGAGATTATTGTTGCTTTTATGCTTGGTAACACAATATCCTTTCTGCAGCCCATGGATCAAGGAGTAATTCTGACTCTTAAGTCTTATTATTTAAGAAATACATTTCATAAGGCCTTTGCTGCCATTGATAGGAATTTATCTGATAGATCTGGTCAAAATAAATTGAATATCTTCTGGAAGGGATTCACCATTCTAGATTCCATTAAGAACATTCATGATTCATGGGAAAAGGTCAAAATAGAAACAGGAATAGGAGTTTGGAAGAAGCTGATTCCAAACCTCATGGATGACCTTGAGGGATTCAAGACTTCAGTGGAAGAAGTAACCACACATATGGTGGAAGCAGCACAAGAACTAGAATTAGAAGTGGAGTCTAGGCCTAGAGATACAATTGAATGGCTGTAATCTCATGTTAAACTTGAACAGATGAAGAGTTGCTTCCTATGAATGAACAGAGAAAGTGGTTTCTTTTTTCTTTTCTTTTCTTTGTTTTGTTTTTCTTTTTAAAGAGAGAGAGCACAAGTGACAGAGAGGGTCAAAGAGAGGGAGAGAGAGAGAGGGAGAGAGAGGGAGAGAGAGAGAGAGAGAGAGAGAGAAAAACTTAAGCAGCCTTCATGCTCAACACAGAGCCAGATGGGGAGCTGGATCCCATGAACCTGGGATCATGACCTGAGCTGAAATCAAGAGCTGGACACTCAACTGACTGAGACACTCAGGTGCCCCAAAAGTGGTTTCTTGAGATGAGATTTACTCCTGGTAAAGATACTGTGAGGATTGTTGAAATGACCCAAAAGAGTTAGACTATTACATAAACCTAGTGACTAAGGCAGCACCAGCATTTGAGAATATTGACTTTAATTTTGAAAGACATGCTACTGCGGGTAAAATGCTATCAAACAGCATCACGTGTTACAGAGAAATCCTTCATGAAAGAAAGAGTCAGTCCATGTGTCAAAGTTCATTGCTGTTTTATTTTAAGAAACTGCCCCAGCCACCCCACCTTCAGCAACCACCGCCCTGATCAGTCAACAGCCATCAACATCAAGACAGGACCTTCCACCAGTAAGATTAGAACTCAGTGAAAGCTCAGATGATAGTTGGCGCTTTTTAGCAATTATGAATTTTCTAAGTAAGGTATGAATGATGTTTTTTTTAGATGCAATGCTATTGCACACTTATGTAAACATAACTTTTATTCGCGCTGGGAAATACACCATACGAAAAATTCGACTGGCTTTATTGTACTATCCATTTTATTATATGGTGTGGAACTGACCCCACAACGTCTCTGAGGTGTGCCTGTACAGGGGTGTCTTTCCTGACTTTAAAAGTTTCTAACACTTGAACGTGTTAAAGGCTGGAGTGATTTTCAAGGAAGAGATTGTGTGGATGGTGCTGCTGCCTAGGACAAGGCCAAGGACAAGCTACCATATTTTCCTATCCGCGACCACATGGAAAGAAACAATGGTGGATGTCCTAGGGCTAAGTACTTGAAATGTGGATTTCTTGCTGCAGTCTATTAAAGACAGCCATTAACCAATTGAGGGATTATTTTTGTTTTAGAGTCGAACATCTTTTTTATTTTGAATCCAATGGCCCCTCCTTCTTTCATTTTCGATTCAATTTTTTACAACATAGACAGTGCTGAGATGCTTGCTAAAAATGTCTAAGAAAAAAAATCTAAATCTAAATAATGGAAATCTTATAACTTACAGATTATTTGTTTTCCAAATTAAAATGTGTGCTGACACTTAAAAATCAGATATTCCACCTTTAAATATAGCTACTAACATATTTTAACTAAATAAAATTATTTAATTTCTAGTTAATAATTTTACAGCAGAACTCATAGCAGTGTTTATATAGCAGAACTTACAGAGTTTATATTAAAAAATACATCTAAGATATATGTGAGCTCCATGTCAATTCTGATTTTTGTTCCTTATTTGTTAGGAAGGAAGTAATTTAAAATGCTTAATAATTCTAAGGGGATATGTAGGTTCTTGGATTAAAAGAAGATGAGGTAGGTCTTAATATGTTTTCTGTCTCCATTGTTTCTAGTTTACTACTGAATACATATAAGGATACTGTGACATTGAAATTGCATGGTTATGCTGTTCAAAGCCAGGAAATTGGAAATTTTCAGCTCTCCTGGCCATATGAACGTATCCATAGCACACAGATTAGATCGTACATAGCACACACATAACAATTCTCCAAAATTTTCATTTTCAAAGCATAATGGCTTTAAAAATTAAAGTAAAAAAGGAGAGCAACTCAAGGGCATTTCTAGTCAAATTTTTTAAGAATGGGAATTTTCTCCAGAAATAAAGATCAGCAGGCCTTGAGATAACACTGTAAAGTTTAGATGCTGGATCTAATCAGATCTAGAAAACAGTTGTCTGAACAAAATAAAACTCTCTTCTGCTGTTCAAACTTCCCCTCCCCTGATCTGCATTCTCTTCAAGGTCCAGACTTTTCTGGGGGGGGGGGCGGAGGGGAGGTGCTATGGAAATGTAAGCTCCCGTTAATTCCAGGATGCGGGATTGTTAAACATAAAATAATGTACTGAGGTAGAGCATCACGCCATCCATCACAACAGACGAGTCGGGAAACAGAAAAGCACTGCATTTTCAGAGTAAAATGCAATATAATGACCATTGCTTTGAAATGGATCAATCTGGCCACACTGGCGCAGCTGCGCGGCATTCAAAGCAGCAATCACGGTCGGCTCTGGTGTGGTAGTTTTCTTCCCAATGTCATCTCATTTTATCCCCTCAGAAAATGGCAGTGGGGACAAAAAAGATGCAGGAGACACACATCAGGTTTGCCTCCAGAGTCCTTTCTATTGTGTTAACAGCTCTCAATTGTGCTAGCAATTTTCTCCTGTCTTGTATTAGGAATTACACCGGCACAATTTGCGCCTCTCCGGGTAAGCCTGCACCTCCACCCACCCTAGCCCCATTTCTAGCGAGTTGGTAACTCAGTCACGACCATTTATGTTAGGCCAGAGATGGGCAGAGAGACCTTGTGACCAATGGCTTTAACAAATCTGTATTGCTTAACCCAAGTCTTTCACTTTTGTTGTAGTCAAGACTTATGCCTTGGGATTTTTTTCCCCTAATACCGAAAGGAGGGAAGACATCTATATTGTTGGGCTGTGCTCGCTGTCGCCCAGGTTGTAATTGCTGTAACAGCAGAAAGAGTACTGGAAGTAAAGAGAGCTGATTTCTAGCATCTGTACAAGCATTAATTGTCTTGGAGACCCTAGAAAAGTCATTTGAGACAGATAATAGCATCTGCTCTGTCAACCCCGTAAGGTCGTCTGATGCTGAAAAAGAGAATCCAGATACAAAAATGTTTGGACAATTTTAAGGATCTCCACAAATGTGAAGCATTTTGTCATATGATGACTCTTGAGAAATAAGCACAGATTCTAATGGATACTAGGCTGCAATAGCTAATTCCATTTTTTCTAAGACTTTAAAAATTCTTTTTTAAGATGTAATAAAAGTTACCTACATAGATATGTTTTCTGTAAATGCCTCTCAACTTGAAAATTCCTATCATATGCCATCCACAAAACTACATTCCAGATAGATTAAATATCTATTTGTTAAAAAAAAAAATTGAATTTGAGAAAATACCAAATGAAAATATGGGAATAGTTGAAGAGGCCTAAGTTAGAAAAACCCTTACTAGCATAACATAAATCTAAAAGTCTAAAGAAACAGTGCAACATATGTGACTATATAAAATTTATAACTTCTTTGAGGCACAAATGAATTTGGAGAACAGTGAAGAATTGGTAGGAAATTTTCCCCATATATAATCGTCAGAGCACTAACATTCACAAAATATAACATTGCCTATAAATCAACAATAAAAAGATAAATAATCTAATAGGAACTAGCAAAAGATATGAATAAACAATTCATAAAGGAAATAAAAATAGCTAACAAACAAGAGAAAAGATGCTGAACACCACTAGGCTCTGGAGAAGTGCACAATGGTACCATCACTTTGAAGGGGAAGTTGGTGGTATCTCAGAAAGTGAAAGATGTTCATACATGGGCCACAGAAATTTCACTTCTAGATGTCCTTTCTGTAGTAAAAGCCACACTAATACAAAGACAGTTATAGAAACATATTCATGGGGACATTATTTTCAACAGGTAAATGTTTTACAATGACTCAAAGATAAATCAATCAGTGGAGACTCCTTAAATAAATTATGAATCATCCATAACATGGGATACTAAGATATTATAAAGACGTTAAAAAGTAAGCCCTACCATGGAAAGAGGTAGATGATGTTTGGGTGGGAAAAGACTTCTAAATGGTATTCCTAGGATGAGCCTACTTTGTGACAAAAGTATTTTTTATGCACCTATATATTATCTATCTGCTTTACACACATACACACACATATATATGAATAGTTTGTTTGAATATGCATAAAGTCTTGAAGAATTTAAACCAAACTATTCAAAATGTTTACTGGGGAATGGAGCATGAAGAATGAGAGGAGACACCTAGAGTGTTTGACTACACTACGAAGAGCTACCAAAGGCTCATTTATAAGTAAGCAACAAAGGCCACAAAAATTTCCCAACATATTGTTGCTTTGTACTCGTATATAAAATTTAACTTAGCTAATGTTAGTCTGTAAGGAAAATCCCTCAACTTTGGGACTCTGTTGCTCAGAGAAATGTCTCCTTTAACCCCTAAGAAGTGAACCTACTTAGGGGCACCTGGGTGGCTCGTCAGTTAAGCGTCCCACTTAGGCTCAGATCATGATCTCACTGTTCATGAGTTTGAGTCCCGCAAGGGGCTCTGTGCTGTTAGATCTTCTCTCTCTCTCTCTCTCTCTCTCTCTCTCTCTCCCCCCTCCCCTGCTGTGCTCACTCTCTCTCTCTCTCTTTCAAAATAATAAATAAACATAAAAAAAAAGAAAGTAAGTAAACAAGAGTCCCAGCAAAAGCTCCAGAAAGTCTAGGAGTGGGGGCAGGTAGAGTCAACGTCTCAGTTCCCTTAAGGTAGGATTTTTCGAATCACAAGTGATATGATCCAGCTTTCACAGGCTGTCCTTGGGCTCTGCCAAAAATGAAAGTCCATTGTACCTCTCCCTAAGCACATCTTCCTTCTCCAAACACCTGCTTCTTAGTGCCTTGAAGGAAATTAATTCCTTAAGAACTATAATCTAGCGGGGAGTTAAACATCCATGATCAAATAAGTTTGGGAAGTCTGAGGTCAAGTCAAGTTTATCTTGGTGAGAATGTCTAACTACTTCTAATATGTGAGATGTAGTAGGAACATCTATAAAGGATTAGGGTATATAGTATTTTACAAAGTTCTTTTTTAATTTTAGCTATTTATTTTTAAAGTAATCTCTGGTGCGCCTGGGTGGCTCAGTTGGTTCAGTGTCCAACTTTGGCTCAGGCCATGATCTCATGGTTTGTGAGTTTGAGCCCAGAGTTGGACTGTGCTGACAGCTCAGAGCCTGGAGGCTGCTTCAGATTCTATGTCTCCCTCTCTCTCTGTTCCTCCCCCACTCGCATTCTGTATCTCTCTCTCTCAAAAATAAATACACATTAACAAAATTTTAAGTAATCCCTATGCTCAATGTGGGGCTCAAACTTATGACCCTGAGATCAAGAGTTGTATGCTCTACCAACTGAGCCAGTCAGGCACACTACGAAGTTATTTTTAATTGTGGAATCAACAAACCACTGCTTTAGAATACTAGTTTGGAGAAATGGGACCTAATGTGATAAAATGCTCTAGGTTTTGACAGCAAGGCCATTCATTTTTTTCTAAAGTTTGTTTGTTTACTTAGAGTATGAGCAGAGGAAGGGCAAAGAGAAGCAGGCGAGAGAGAATTCCAATAAGGCTCCTCACAAACCGTGAGATCATGACCTGAGTTGAAATTGAGTTGGACGCTCAACCAACTGAGCCACTCAGGTGCCCCATAAATCTGTAATTCTTATTTGGCTTTTGAAACAATAAAAATGGTTAATGAACTGCCATTATTGCCTTCAGAGTCTCTGGGGATCCAGGGACTCATTTAAAATATCACTGTTTTAGGTGATTAATTTTATAACTAGTCTAACTTTAATCTTTCATATTTTAGTGGAAATAAAGCCTCTAGTATGGTCTTCAGTTGGGGCTGAGGGCAAAGAGTAAGGAAGTTTGGGGAGTTGACCATATTTCTAGCACAAGGGAACCCTTAAGTAATATGTTTTCTAGCCTTCTCTATCCCCAATAAAATATTTTGTGCAGCAGACACAGGGGGTGGGGTGGGGGTCCTAAATTCTTTAAAGATCCTTAACAAAATTTTCACATTTCCAAAATCACTAGTACTAAGCATTTTTCGTATTATGGGAAAAGATAAGGGCCTGAGAGTTTTATGTATTTCTCAGAACTGTCATCATTTTCTGAATTAGTAGTCTGTTTGTTTTTTTCAGTGAACTCACAGTATTTCCAAGTGGTAAAATCCAAGCATAAGGTTCTAGGAGGCACGTATGGCAGACATGGAACAGTTCACGGTTCACTTTGATACTAATCATCTGCCTGGCTCTCACTTCCTTTTATTTTTATTCATATTATTTAACAGGAGGAAAACAAACAGAGGTTTAATAATATATATACCTTCTGTATACATGGGAGATACTTAGGAGAACTGAGTAACTCCCCCTCATCTCGTTTTCTTTTTAATTTTTTAACAGGTCTTTATTTTTGAGAGAGAGGGAGAGACAGAGCACGAGCAGAGGAGGGGCAGAGAGAGAGGGAGACACAGGATCCCAAGCAGGCTCCAGGCTCTGAGCTGTCAGCACAGAGCCGGAGGCGGGGGCTCGAACCCATGAACCACGAGCTCATGACCTGAGCCAAAGTCGAATGCTCAACCGAATGAGCCACTCAGGTGCTCTTCGCCTCTTTTTAATATGAAAAATTAGGTAGGGAGGCTACTAAGGTAGAGAAGCTTCTGCTTATGGTTGAGCCTGGGCTGGGAATATGCTTCATCTCTGAATTTTTGAGGTTACACCAGGAGAAAACTTAACAAGGCACATAGGAGATGTTTCTCATCTGTAAAATGATGGATCAGGCTAACTGTCCTCTAAGATGGGGATACCAGGTATGCGGTGGTGCCTCTTGTGACATAGAAGCATCAGCAACTACAAAATCAACAGATAAAAAAAGAAGTTGTGCAGAAAAAATCACAGGCATATTGAATTTGAGGTGTCTATGGGCTATCCAGGTGGAGATAGTCTGGAGGCAGACAGACAGGGATCCCCTGCTCCAAACAGAGGTTTGAGATAGAAAACTAATATTGGAATCATGCCTAATAGTAATAAGAGCTTGGGACTAAAGAATAAAGCCCAGGGAAGGCGTGGGGACAGAACCATTGGGCACGGTAGCATTAAATGGAAGGTGAAGGAAAGAAAATCAGTAGAGACAGAAGAAACTGCTAAAAAAATTTTTTTAAAAAACACCAGAAAAGAACAATGTCACAAAGTGAAAGTAGAAGAGACAGAAATGGTTACGAGAGAGGCTTCTGTGTCAGAGAGTCAGCAAGAAGACTGAGGAGGGTCCGCTGGACTTGCCAGCCAGGGGGTCATCTTCCTCTTGTACCCAGTATGGTAGGTATAGTAAGGTTTGGTAGCATGGACTTTGAAGCTACAGGCACTTGTGCTGGGGCCTCGGCTCCATCAGCTGTGAACTTGAACTAGGTATAGAAGCTTGCTGAGCCGGAGAATCCTCATGGACCAAGGGAAAATTCTGCATTTATATCTTATTCTCAAGGTAATCCATGGAATGAATGAATCAGCGCATATAAAGCTTTTATTACAGTGCGTGATACTGTGTTTATAAAGCAGATTCTCAATAAATGTTGGGTTTCTTCCTCAAACCAGGATCTCAACCAACACTCGTCTTTGAAATTCGGGAGCTAGTTTCAACTCCTTCCCTTCATCTTCCATGTCTAAAAATCAGGTACTTTTGTTTTATCTCTTTTAGCAGCTCGCCTCACATCCTTATTCTCACAGCCACCAACCCTTCAGATTTTCACTACTCCACACCTGCATTGCCATAATAGGCTACTGACGATTTTTTTTTTTTGTGCATTTGGTTTGTTAAGCTGTTTCATGATTTTATTTCATGTAGACTAGAATCTAAGAGTGTTGCATTTCTTTGCTCCCTTTTTTAATGCTTAGGTGTATCCTGGAAACATTTCAAATACTTGGTAAATATTTATTAAAATAAAATAAAACTTTAGGGCACCCGAGTAGCTCATTCAGTTGAGTGTCTGACTTCAGCTCAGGTCACGATCTCGCAGTTCAGGAGTTCGAGCCCCACATCGGGCTCTGTGCTGTCAGTGCAATGCCTGCTTCAGATCCTCTGTCTTTCTCTCTCTGCCCCTCCCCCACTTGCACTCTCTCAAAAATAACTCAAACATTAAAAAACAATAAGATGAAATCAAAATTCTGAAACAGCCAACAGCAACTTAATAATTCTTTAATGGTGGCTGGTTCACAAATACTGTTGCTAATAAATAAAGGGCTTTTTAAAGTTAATAAATAATGCAGGAGCGTGGTATTAGTATTAGAGGTACACAAAGAAAGAATTAATCTTTCTGATGCAGAGGAGAAATGAAACCACTAAGGCATGTGGATTCTAGCACAGGTATAATACGAAGGGTGCCCAACCAGGGTTCAGGAACTTGGCATTCAACCTATGCCAGCTCTGCACAGCTGTGTTATGGTGCATAGGTGGGCTGCCACATTTTAATGAATGCATATCATTTACTTGTCCTGTGGCTGAAGACGTATTTCCTATGATGTCCACTGGACAGAACTTGGGTTCAAAGATTTAAAGTGAAATGAGATAGTTGCAAGTAAGAGGCAGCAGATAAAACTTAAGACCATAATTTCATGGGTGCCTGGGTAGCTCAGTCAGTTGAGCATCTGACTCTTGATTTTGGCCCAGGTCATGATGTCACGGTTCTCAAGTTCAAGCCCCGCGTTGGGCTCTGCGCTAGCAGTGAAGAGCTGGCTTGGGATTCTCTCTCTTCCTCTCTCTCTGCCCTTCCTCTACTTGTGCTCTCTATCTCTTTGTCTCTCAAAATAAATTTTAAAAAACCCAGAGTTCCTGTCTAACAGAACACACGAGAATAATACACATCCAGAATGGAGCATGTCCTCTGGACACTGGGAAGCAACACCATTTGCCGGGGGGATAGAGTGATCATTTTAGGAAGGTATTTTCTTTTCCTTTGTTGTTGTTGTTCCTTATTTTTTAATGGGAATTTTGCATTTTTAGTTCTATTATTTTTTTAATTTTTTTTTAAGTTTATTTATTTATTTTGAGAGAGACAGAGAGAGAGCACAAGCAGGGGAGGGGTAGAGAGGGGGACAGATGATCCAAAGCAGGCTCTGTGCTGACAGCAGAAAGCCTGATGTGGGGTTTGAACTCCTGGGCTAAGAGATTATGACCTGAGCTGAAATCAGACGCTTAACTACCCAGGCGCCCCAGGAATTGCATTTTTAAATAGGCAAGCCACCCCAAACTCTAGTATAATAAAATGGGGCAAGAACACACAAAAAAGAAAAGGCCAAGTACCCCAGCTGTAGGCAATGCAGTATGGCCAGGGGGTGGGGGTGGGGGTAGGGAGGTGGAGAGATGGGAAGTGGGGAGGTGGGGGAAGAATATGGTCTGAACCAAACGGAAGGGGCTCCATCGAATCCATCACCATGCAGCCTTATGAACTAGGACAAGTGACCTAATGTCTATGACCTTCAAGTTTCTCATTTGCGAAGGAAGTCTACTAATTCCTTCCTGGTAACGTTAGAGAAAGTTAAGCTCAACAATACGTAAAGCACTTAGACCGGGCTCAGCAAATCACCAAGGCTTAGAAACCTCTGCATGATCATCTAACCTCTACTCTGGCCAATCACATCTCTGCCTTCCCTCACGGAACCAGCATGGAGGGATGCACGTGATCTCTAAGGTCTGCTGGGCCATCAAGTTCCATTAGTTTCCTTCCACCAACCATAACCAACACGCAGCCAAAGTGTGTTTTAAAAGGGTCAGACGAAGGAAGAGTAGTCCCATCTGGGGCACGCTTTATGATGGGCTGGGGGGACTGTGGCTGCCTTTCCATCCAGTCCATTCGATTACAGTCAGGCTAGAAAAGTCTCATGGAAACTCTGAGTGGGCTTGCCAGTCAGAGTGGGACGTGAGACACAATCATTGATTCCAGTGAAGTCATCACCTTAGGAAATGTTAACTCTTTGCTTCATTTAAATAAACAGGCCAAGCATGAGTCCGACGCACTAGAGATAATGGATGATGCAGTGGTTAACAAGAATGAGAAGAAAGGGCGGGGGTTGCTGGGTTGGGAACTGAGCGACCTGAGGGTGGAAAGCCTTACCTGGCTCATGATAGGAGCACCACTTCCTGGTAAAGCCTCCTGTAAAGAGATACTTGGTAGATGCAAAATCCTTGGTAGAAACCCATTTTTAATTTCAGGGGTAGGCTTGAGCTTTACCTTCCCATGTGTATTCCTCTCTGTATAAACATGGGAGGCCAAGATGCCCTGTCCCCCCCTTCCCGAACACGGGCTCACACCTACACATCACCTGTCTGGGAGCTCGGGCCTGCATCACTGCAAACCCTGACGACCACCAGCAGCTCTGGATGGTACGCGCCTGCAGCATCCCTCCCCACCTGATGCGGGGCCCAGCACACAGCAAGACTCAGTGAGTGCGCAGCCGGATTGCTCACCCCCGGCCCGCAGTGTCCGGCCTGGGGCTCCAGGGAGCAGCGAGAGGGCGGCAGAGCAGTGGGCCCCGGAGCCCCACTTCCACTTTAGCACATGTGCTTCTATCCATTCTACAGGAATGATTTCATTTGGAAAAGCATGGACGTGAGAAGGAAATGATGGTGAAAAACAACAGGGGCTTAACTGTCACGTGTTAAAGAGGAAGTTGAGGCCAAGAGAGGTTGTGGGAGACTGGTTCAAAGTCACGTTGTACATAAAGCATCAACGCAGGGACGAGACCCTGCATCTCCACCCACAACCCTGCCCACGACACACAGCGCCCCATGCCGTCACTTCTACCACCCCGTGCTCTAGAAACTTCTCCATGACTCTAGTCAGCTCCAGTGGGCAGTCTGCTGTCTCCACTAGGGACTCCAGCAGACTTTGGGGGATCAAAGCAGCTCCTTTATGGGGCTCCTGGGTGGTTCGGTCGGTTAAACACCCGACGTCAGCTCAGGTCATGGTCTCACGGTTTGTGGGTTCGAGCCCCGTGTTGGGCTCTGTGCTGACAGCTGAGAGCCTGGAGCCTGCTTCACATTCTGTGTCTGCCTCTCTCTCTGCTCCTCCCCTGCCTGTGCTCTCTCTCTCTCAAAAAGAAATAAACATACATATTTTTAAAATAGAAAAAAGCAGCTGCTTTAAATCAATTCTGATGGTTTTGACACGCTTCTTAGGAGCTTTTCAGAAACCTTCCAAAAGTCCTCTAATGGACTGGGGCTTGATACTCACCTTGCCTCAGCCAAACTGTACTCTTCCATACCCTCTCTGACACGTTGCGTTTATAATCGTCTCTGATGAGAACAGAAGAGTTCAACTCATGCTGGCAAAGGACCACAGCCCGCTCTCTAAAACTGTGCCAGGTGCCGGCATCGTAACAGAGGGAGCCTCCGGGGTGGGTGGGGAAACAGTGAGACACATGAATACTAGGCTTTGCCTCTCCTGGGGTGATTCCGTGGTGTCATAGACGGCACCTGGGAAACAGCATTTACCCAGTGCCTTGGTTTCCCCAAAGATCATAATGTATGTTCTGGGGAAACTGTTTTACTTATTAAGAAGTCTGGGAAACCATGAATACTACCCCCACCTTGGAAATTTACCAGCGGAATAGCATAATGGTGCTGAGAAAGCCAGGCTGTTTTAATTTTGTTTACTCTAAACTTCTTTTTGAACTGTAGTTTTGCTCTATACCTGTGAAAATCCTGCTGAAGTGGTACTCCGTGGAACACACTTTGGGAAGCACAGTACCACAAACACTGATGCAGTTTGCATCACGGTGATTTATCTGAATTGCTAAATGGAGACTCTCTGATTCTTGGGAAAAGGTAGGACCGGCAAAAATAAAACACTGTTGGCATGCAATCAGGCCTGCTTAGTGAACGTGTACCACTCTTCTACGGAGAGTCATTGTTAGAAACAAAAATGCAAGAAAGAAGGAAAGAAAGAAAGGAAGAAAGAAAGAAAAGGAAGGGAAGGGAAAGGAAGGGACGGAAAGAAAAGAGAAAAGAAAAGAAAAGAAAAGAAAAGAAAAGAAAAGAAAAGAAAAGAAAAGAAAAAGAAAGGAAGGAAGAGAAAGAAAAAGAGAGAGGAGGAAGGAAGGAAGAGAAAGACAGACAGGAAGGAAGGAAGGAAGGAAGAGGAAGGACGAAAAAGAAAGTATGGAATGAAGGAAGAGAGAGGGAGGGAGGGAGGAAGGAAGGAAGAAGAAGGAAGAAAAAGAAAGAGAGAAGTAACATTGCCTTAAGTACTTTAAATACTCCTCACTAAGTCTAATTTGCACTCAGTCTTTCTGCCTCCCCTTCCCTGTGCTATTTCCATAACATTACATGGTTGCATTTACCAAGTTTCTGTATTGCTACATGCACTTCACTTCTTCATGTTCTACAGCCACAGACTGGACCCGCAGCCCCTAACCGTATGTCTTATAATAATGTATCCTGGTCGCCATGGAAACTCCATGAGAGGGTATAGATGGATCCGCAGAAAGGAATACCCACATACAGGAAAAAGAAAAACAAAACACCCTAAGCCTGTGTCATGATGAATGGTGGATCAGGTGCATATTTTTTGATTAAAGGACAGCGTTACTACACCAAGCAGGTTAAATGAAATTGAAGACGACGACCAAGGTATCACATAGGATACTGACATGGAAGAAGACCCCAAATCTTATCCTAAATACCACAGCAAAATGGATGTAAGCAGGGGCGGGACAGTCTGTTTCCTGTCACGCGTGATTTATTCATCTTTTACTCTCCTCATCACTTTCCCACTGAGAGTCCCTGACTCCCACAGCACTGCTTTTATATCACGACACTGAGGGGAGATGAGGCGGTGTCACTGACCAACAGGACCAGGAATCGAACGGTGCCCACATGGCTTTGCTCTCAGGACTCGAAAGATACCTCATCAGTTTACACAGGCCATTCTGAATCCAGCTTCCTTGAGAAAATCACTTGACCTCTCTGGGCTCCTTTTTTTCACCTATAAAACAAAGATACGGATACGGGTCTGTCTGGCAGAGTTAATACGTATACCAACGTATCTGTCATACAGCTGTCTTGGGCAGATTGAAAACTGGGGAAATACTAAATTTTAGTACTACAATTCTACTGACCTCTGCAGAAATGAGACCAAGTTAGCACAAAGAAATATACTCAAGGCAGACCAAGACGACTCAAGTAGCGTATCAATTTCAATGAGATGCAGGTGATATTCTTTTGAAAAGATAAAGTACTTCTGAAGTGTACGGTATTAAACCATCTCCCGATCAAAAGATTTGTGATGATTAATCTCAGCACAGAAAAGAAAGAAAAAAACACAGAAAAAGAGTCTAAGAGACTGACCTTAGGAATGGATGGTGACGAGAATCGGGGGCAGGCCAGAAGAGATCACTAGAAAGTGAATCCTCTCTTTAGCTTTTGTCCTTACCGCAGGCTCTAGCAGTTCTGATAGTCTGACCCGGAATTCCTACCCTAATTTACTGTATTTTTAAAAAAATCTTTTAATGCTTATTTATTTTTGAGATAGTGAGAGAGAACGAGAGCATGAGCAGGGGAGGGACAGAGAAAGAGGGAGACACAGAATCTGAAGAAGGTTCCAGGATCTGAGCTGTCCGCACATCTGATGCAGGACTAGAACTCACGAATGGTGAGATCATGACCTGAGCCGCAGTCAGACACCTAAACGACTGAGCCACCCATGTGCCCCTATCCTAATATTCTTACCATGTGCACAAAGTGTGAAGAGGTAAGGGCTAATGGAAGACATCGGTGATTGCCAGGAGTTCAATTCAGTATGTGTTTCACAAGTAACCATCACATGCAAGACACGGTGTTGGGTGCTCGGAGGAGGCACAGAAAGAGAATGTTCTTACTCAACAATTCCCTGACAGAGGTTGTCCCCTGAGAACTTACGTACTCCATGCACCAGCCCCTCCAAAGGGCTCACCTCTTGGCAAGGAGATGTCCACAGTTTCACAACTGTCATACAAGTGAGAATATTACATGTGCTTTCAGAACATTAAGGCAGGTTAGAAGGAGAAACCCATCCAAAGAATTCATCAGCACAGTCTTCATGAGGTACTCTGTCCACATTGAGCTTGTGGGCAGAATTTTCACTAACAGGGGTGAGAAAGGGCTTAAGCTGAGGTCCAGAAGCGAGAAGACATAAGCCCAGTGGGAGATAAATATCAGGTTCAAATAAAGCAGTGTCGCATGAGGCAGAACACAATCGGCCCCTCCTGCAGATGGCCGGGGAGCGTGTCATGGAATGGTGGGAACGGGGGACACTGAAGGATTTTGTGCGGTGGACTGGAGCAGAGACAAGCAAGAGACTGGTTGGAGACACTAAGGCAGAAGGAAGACTAGTAAGAAGAAGAATCCGGTAGTAAGCAGAGTAGTGAGAAGAGTAACAAAGGAGTGAGAGTGACTTTTCTCTCAGCCCACAGTCCCCTAAGCTCTGAAATCAGCCTTCCGCCATCAGTTTATGGAGACTGTAAAATCTACTTGCCTCCTCTTTCTCTCCACCTTCCTGGAGGCTCCATTCGGAATTTACGAATGATTTTAATAATGGACATTTGTTCGTGCTTACCACGTATATACAATGTATTAACACGGACTCTACAGCAGCCACACCCGCTTTTGGAAACGCTCTCTCATCTTTTGGGACGTCGTCCTCTCCAGGGTCTCCTGATAGTGCCCCAGTTGCTGCCTCCTGATTCCACTTCTTTTTTTTTTTTTTTAATGTTTTTATTTCTGAGAGAGAGAGAGAGAGCATGAGCAGGGGAGGGGCAGAGAGATAGGGAGACGCAGAATCTAAAGCAGCTCCAGGCTCCGAGCTGTCAGCACAGAGCCCGACACGGGGCTCGAACCCACGAACCGTGAGATCATGACCTGAGCCGAAGTCAGACACTCAACCGACAGAGTCCCCCAGGCGCCAATCCTGATTCCACTTCTGTCCACACCATTAGAGACCCTCAGGATAGCAGCCCTTTCACGCTGTATTGGATTCTCAGGTGGGGGCTTGGCTTTTGGAAACCACGCGTGTCATCCAAAGATGCAGAGAAGGCACGTCTTTCTGGTTGAGAACCACTGGTCCTCTCTCATTTTTGACAAGTTTAAGTAGATTCTTTTCTTTTCTCTTCCTGCCTCCCCCCTCCCCTCCCGGCCTCCTCTCTCCCTTCTTCTCCTTCCTAACCCCACTCTCGCAGTTTTCTCATCACCAAACTCCCAGCTTCAACTCGCATCACAAACAGCATCTTGTGCCTTGTTTCCTCCGTCCCTCCCTTCTTCCCATTGTATCTATTTATTATCATCTGTCATCTTTCCTTTTGTTACCTCTTCCCACTGCAGTAATATAACACCCACTTCAGCATGCGTTTTATGTGCGGGTTTTTTCCCTGAAGCGCCATGCACAGAGTATGTCCACAATTCATTTAGATTGAGCTAAACAGGGGCGCCTGGGTGGCTCAGTCCATTAAGCATCTGACTTTGGCTCATCGTGACCTCACAGTTTGTGGGTTCAAGCCCCACATTGGGCTCTGTGCTGACAGTTTGAAGCCTGCAGCCTGCTTCAGATTCTATGTCCCCCTCTTTCTCTGCCCCACCCTACTCATTCTCTCTCTCTCTCAAAAATAAACATTAAAAAAATTTTAGATTGAGCTAAATATGCTCATGTGTTTACCAAATAGAAAGGCACATCCGTTTGAACCCTTAAAGAAGACTGTATAGAAATTAAAAATGATGGGCAAGGCTATAAAAGTCTAAGTCTCTGGACAATAACTTCTGAGTGAGTTCATTAGATTCAGGCGCTCCACAGAGCTCAGATTTGGGGGAGCTTTCTGTCCAGTTGCACTCTGTGGATGAGCACTGAAGACCGGATTGGGGTAGAAACAGAGAAAGAAAAAGTGGCTGTGACATCTTTGAGTAATTATTAAGTGCCAGTGAGAGAAGAGGAAGCGTGGGGACGAACGGCACAGCCCAGGGACACAGTCAGTGGTACTGCAAGCGCGGGATGGTAGCTATGCTTTGGCGAGCACAGAATAACCTACAGAGTTGCCAAGTCACTGTGTCATACACCTGAAATGAATGTAACATTGTGTGTCAACTGAACTTCAAACAAACGAGCCAACAAAATGAGAAAGAAAAACAAGATCGGAGGAAGCCTACAGGAACCGAATCCTGTAAAAGCACTAGCAGGGGGCATCCAACCTCCCCGATAGGACCCCAGTCATGCCTAGAAACTGGGCAAAATCCGTGAAACTTGAGGACTACTATTTATCACTATATCCGTGG
Organism: Crocuta crocuta; assembly: GCF_008692635.1. Lineage (NCBI taxonomy): Eukaryota > Metazoa > Chordata > Mammalia > Carnivora > Hyaenidae > Crocuta > Crocuta crocuta. The sequence continues at coordinate 9,352,303 of NW_027532825.1, forward strand.
TCCTGGCAAATGGTGTATTTCACAACTATTCATCCAATGCCGGAGTGAATGAGAAACACTTATAAAAAGAGCTAACAATTACTGGGGTGCCTGGGGGGCTCAGTCAGTTAAGTGTCTGACTTGGGCTCAGGTCATGACCTCACAGTTCATGAGTTCGAGCCGCATGTCGGGCTCTGTGCTGACAGCTCGGAGCCTGGAGCCTGCTTTGAATTCTGTGTCTCCTACTCTCTCTGCTCCCTCCCCTGATGGTGCCCTGTCTCTCAAAAATAAACAGATGTTAAAAAAATTTTTAATAAGTGAAATAAAAAGGGCTAACAATAAGTGAGTGCCATGAGCAACATACTGTGTTTAGTGCCTACTGTGTGCTATGCCTTTAATCTCCCTAAGGCCCCAGGGCATTATCATGACCCTCGTCTTACAGATGAAGATGCTGAAGCTCAGAGAAGTTATGCAGCTTGCTGATGCTGGGGAAAAAAAGGAATCCAGGCAGCCTGCTTCAACCCCCTGCCCCTCACTGGAGTGTGGTTTCCTGGGTAAAAGGCTGGCATTCTGAATTTTTATCTGTGATATTCAGCATCTTACTCCAAGGAGAAAAACTGGCTTCAACCGTCCAGCACTAATTATTCCTCTTTTACTATAGTCCCAAGGAGGAAGAACCGTTAACTACTTATGGATACTTCAAAGTTTGGTAGCTTCACCCCTCTTGCTGACCATTAGGAGCCTAAGTTTCACTGAACTTGCTCCTTTGTGCTTGTGCAGGACTCAGCTGCAGAAGAGAATCACTTGCCTTCATCTGAACCGTTCACCAAAGGGATGTTTAAAATGTGCACTATGTGCAACAAAAGGGTAAAACCCTGAAAAGGTTTTATTCGCCAAGTAAATGTAGCTTCAAATTAATATCTTGCAATCATTGTTCATTAATATTTAATATATTTATATGAAGGATGCCACTTCACAATTCCCTATACGTTCAGCATTTAATAATGTAGAGACGGCTTATCTTCAACTCACGGAGACTGGATTTGCAATAACTAGTAATGTTAAATGTATTTTTAAAAAATCAATAATAAATAAATGCATAAGCACTTCCCTCTAGTGCTTCTGATGTTATTTACAAAATTAAAAAAAAGATGACAGGCCCCCAAGGGACTTTATAACCATTTCATTACCACCTCCCTAATTGTATATGGTGGAACTGTATAATCTGTTTATTGAAATTGAAATCTTTGGAACGGGTCCTCCCCACAGACATTAACAATAAGCATCTCGTGCAATAACATCGTACTTAATGTAATATTAACATTATATGCAGCAGGCCTTAACCGCTCGCTGGTTCCCCCACTGGAATTGAACATTTTTAACACTCTGGGCTCTGCCTCAGTATCCAATTCTATATCTAATTTACAAGCTGTAAAACACAATATTCACAGATTACAATAAATACAAAGAAGTTCTAAGGACATACCTGGTGGTGACTAGGAGAGAGAAACCACTTTCTCTAAAGGAGAAACAAAGGAAACTCTACACGGCAAATATTGAGGTCTTTACAAGATCTGATGATACAGAAAGGTCTTCTGTTTGGGGCTGCCTGGCCACAGGACACAGAAGCATTATTCTGATGTCAGGTGAAGAAGGCGTTTGTACCTACATGGTCCATGGTGCAAATCTAGATATCTCTCCTCGGCTTCCCTTTCCTGAAGAGGAAATCAGGGACGAGAGAAGAGCCATGGAGAAGGAGTAGGGGAGGGCTGGTTTCCATCCTGAATCTTCTCAAAGGATCCTGAATGTTCGGGGCAGGTTCTTAAACGTCCCTATGGAGATTCTCACCTTTAAGTCAACGGGATGAACTAGACCATCTTGAAGATTCCTTCTAGCTGTAAAGATCTAAAAATCAAAGACTAAGTCCTTCCTGTGTAATGATTAGTTTGCAAAGCCCACTCTGGGATTTCGTTCCTATTTCCTTTCACTGGCACGTCTGGACTCTCTGGCTTCTTAGTGACAGAGCAATTACAACGACATCTGTCTCACGCCGTACAATTTCCCAAACTCTTTTAATATATTATCCCAATTCATCTCAAGCACAGCCCTGGGCATACACCGCGTGGCTATGATGAAGACTCGTGACAGGGCTAACAGGGCAGAATCACAGGAAACTGCAAAATAACTACTGAATAATGGAAAAGCCTCAGAAGTCAATGAGCACTTGCCAATTCTTTTGTGATCATTCAGCTGACTAAACGATGGGGGTCTGTGGTTAGGATGGCCTTTTGCAAAATGCACGCTTCACTCTCATACCATAATCCAGTAACCTCGGCAGCAGCACAGGAAGTCTTCCCTTACTTGTGCTGGATGCTGTGCTGGGCAAGAGAGTCACCACTGGGAGTCTACTTGGTGACTTCGAACAAACTGACCTTTCCTGAGGTCGTTGTGTCCCTGTCAGCCAAAATGTGTACTTGATACGCATTTTTGGAAAAATAGTTAATAGTTCCCTGTTACGAAAAATCATGTAACCTACCAGATGCAAGAGAGGTGTTACATTTTAGAAGTAGAGAGGGGAATTTGTTCAAGGATGGCTACCCGGCAGCTTCAACTGCAGGCAGTATTGTTGAATCTGGGTGGTTGACAGGCTACTGTTGGCCGTATCATTACTGACACATTGTATCTTAAAAATATAAATTAAATTTTCATGGTAAAAACTAAATAATAGATTAACCTTTAAAATGAACTTTTGGGGCACCGTGGTAGCTCAGTCGGTTAAGCATCTGACTCTTGGTTTCAGCTCAGGTCACGATCTCACAGTTTAGTGGGTTTGAGCCCCACATCAGGCCCTGCTCTGACAGCACGGAGCCTGCTTGGGATTTCTCTCTCTCCCTCCCCCTGTGCCCCTTCCCCACTCACACTGTCTCTGTCTCTCTCAAAATAAATAAATAAACTTAAAATAAAATAAAATAAAATGACCTTTCTTCTCTCAAGCCTGTCTTTCTTTCAGAAAGCTTAGGGGACAAAGATTAAAGACCACTGAATTATAATGTAAATCATACAATTGGGTGTTGTTCTTTATTTATTCTCTGACACAACAGGGAGTTGCCTCAAATTGAAAACATAACCATAAACATGAAACCAGTTTCAGATAAATATTGCAGAACACTCTTGATGTAACTCTGCTAGCAGAGGTTTTCAGCGATATTTGCCATACTAGAGCTTACTATTTGCAAGTTGAGTTATTCTGAATGGAAATTATACTCTTTCAGAAACGCTTTCAAAAAATCACCTTCTTATTCTCTTCCTTCTCTTCCCCAAAATGAAAACCACTATTTGCCACTGTCTCAGACCTTTGGAAAACAAGACATTCTGCCTACAGTGAAAAGGATACTTAATGTTCTTTCCCTCTCACCCTCTTCAATCCCTTCCTACCACAAAAAGGTATTCTATCTCACACACACAAAAAGAAAGGAAACCTTTAGTACTGAACCCCTCAAAAAAATCAATAAATGCAAGAGAAATATTGGTTTAGAATTATCATTCCTTTCCAAAGTTGCTCAGCTCCCTTCAACCCCCCAAGTGCTTTCTCTTCGGTCTGATCTGGGTTTGTCTGCTTTGGGGATAAGCATTATTACTCTCTGCGTTGCACTGGTCATCTGGGAGAGTCACGGCTAAACCTGACTTATGAAGAAGATCCTCTAGTTATGGGCTGTTTTGTTTTGTTTGGACCCCCGTAATGGAGTCATTTTATCCAATAGAGTCCACCTACCGTACACAAATCCAATTCTCCTACAGCCTAAAAGCAGGAACCGCCACATAGCATCAGTTAAATGAGGCAGGTTGAACCAGTTTCCTATTTCTGTGCCCTGGGATCACTACTGAAACACACACAGCTGGCTTCTCTGCTGTGCTGGTTCTCCCTAGATTAGTAGCAGAAACGTGGGCATGATCTGGTGATCATAGGACACTCAGCAGCACGTCATTGCTATGGAGGTATTCTCCTCCCCAACTGCCATTTTTCATTTCAGCTTAACCAGGAGGCCCCAACCTCACCCATAGAACCTCTCTACAAAAGAAGGGCAGGAATTCATATTTCACTCGAGGTCCATCAACCCTTCAAAATGGTTCTACCCATGGGAGCCATTTTGAATCCAAATGATTTCCAAAAAAAAGTCTATCAACTATTCTCAGATGTATCAAAGTTCTTTAGAAGAGACCATGACATAAACCTTGCCGTTAAGTGCTTTACACGTTCATGAACTGAGACCTAACAATCAGACATAAAAAGCACCTCCCAGTAACAGGTGCTGATAGGTAACCACTTACGGTGCCAATGACTAAGCAAAGTACTGTACATATCTTAGCACATTAAATTCTACAGAAACCTCATGCAAGCATTATTATTCTGGAACCCAGAGAGCGTGTATTTCAAGGCTGTAGAAGCAAGATGCAAACCCAGGCAGGTCTACTTTCCTCAGAAGCCCAGGTTCTAACCCCCATCATACTTGCCTTGCACAGCGTAGAGAGTGATAGAGAATTAGGAACCAGTAAGAAACACAGACTTTGTAACTCAGTGTTAAACAACTTCACTGGGTTAGCATCGGTACTTGGGAATCTTTGGCAGAGAAGCTGCAAAAGGTGTTACATTCATTGTCTTCCCAAACAAATGCTATTTCTCCAAATGGAAACAATCTGGTTTCCTTTCTTAGAGCCAATTACCAGCAAGGAAGAGCCAGATTTCTAATAGGTACTGCTACGGTTTACATGTACTTATTGCTTACTTGTGAAGATTATATTTGGCAGATAATATGAAATTAGCCTTCACATACCCTTACTATCAGTGGCAAGGGTACACGTCTGGCCACTTGCCTTCCCAGCAGCCTGGCTGAACGCATTTGTCAATGAGTGGCCTCTTTGCTCCAAAGGTCAGTCACAGTACTGCAGCCCCTTGCCAGGATGTTCAGGGATGCCAGTACTGATTTCTGCATCCTTGCACATCAGAAAAACAAGCACCCTACAAAACTGAAGGAAGAAAACCTGAGCACAGGGCACCACACTTTTATTTGGGCTGTTGAAATCCAAAGACCATCAGCCTAATCTCTATACCTGTTCCCTTCTTAAGTGAATATTTATTGGGGCGCCTGGGTGTCTCAGTCAGTTAAGCCTCTGACTGGCTCAGGTCATGATCTCGTGGTTCACAGGTTCAAGTCCCACGTCAGGCTCTCTCTCTCTCAAAAATAAATAAAAACATTAAAAATTTTTTGAATAAATGAGTATTTATTTTCTTTTAAAAAATTTTTAGTGTTTATTCTGTTTTGAGGGACAGAGAGACACAGAGCTCAAGCAAGGGAGGGGCAGAGAGAGAGGGAGCCACAGAATCTGAAGCAGACTCCAGGCTCTGAGCTGTTAACACAGAGCCCAATGCAGGGCTCAAACTCACACTGTGAGATCATGACTTAAGCTGAAGTTGGACACTTAACCAACTGAGCCACCCAGGCACCCCTAAATTAATATTTAAATGAATGCTCAGGGGCACTTGGGTGGCTCAGTCGGTTAAGCATCTTGATTCAGGCTCAGGTCATGATCTCACCGTTCATGAGTTCGAGCCCCACATCAGCACAGAGCCCGCTTCAGATCCTCTCACTTTTCCTCTCTCCCTCTCTGCTTCTTCCCTACTCGCTCTCTCAAAAATAATAAATATAAATGAATGAATGAATGAATGAATGAAGTGGTTATGATATGAAGCCTGGTTTCAGTTTCCTGGATTACCCTGAAATAGAAATGCATCAAAACCTTTTTGTTGAAACCCAGAGTCTCTGCTTGCAAATGTAGACATTTTGAGATGACTCAATTTTCTCACACTTCTGGCCCTCTCTTCTTCCCCCGAATGATGGGATACAACCATGTTCAGCAAAACAAGAGAAGCCACTGTGTCTGGAGGCCGTGGTTGGTGCATTGCCTCAGTGTCAGCTTGGTGTCATGAATAGATGTCATATCGGTTCAGATACAGATCAATTTATTTTTTTAAGGCAATAGGAACTGTTGGTGGTGGTATTGAAGGCTCAGGATGGCTCTTCAACCTGCGACCTTAGTAATAATAAAAAATAAATAAATAAATAGATAGATAAAATCTTTTCTCCATCAAAATTATAGTGGCTGCTGGTTTTGACACTAAGTCTCCCCAAACCACCTCTGTCCAATGCACATCACTGCAGAAACCATTTCTTATTGGCTAAAAGCAGATAAACCTGCCAAAAGCCGGTGCTTATTTCTTTCCCACGAGACCACACTTGAGTAAGCATAAGCGAGCATAACTCTGTGTGTTTTCTTACCCAAAGTGACAGGCAGCCTGAGAACAGAAGATCTCCGTTTCTGAACGCGGCACCCTGGATTTGGATGATTTAACTACATATAAAGGCGGCCCTGGGTTGATTTGAAAGATACATTTTATCAAGTTGTCAGCTTTCCAGGACCAACTGTTTCAGAATCACTTATAAGTAAACTAGAAAATGATTTGGATTGTAGGAAATTCAAACCTGACTTTCCCAGAACGTTGTAGCAAATAGCTAAAAAATAGACATCAAATCAAACTCTGAAATTAAAGTGGCCTGAGTGTGTCTCACTGGTGGTGAGAGGCTGCGTGGTCTAATGGACGGAGAGGATGAGGCAGAGTCCGGGGATCTGGGGACTGACTGCCGCAGCGGCAGCACATCGCCGAGTGACCTTGGGAACCTCAGCCAGCCAGCCACAGAGAGACTGGGGCTTTCGGGGCATGCGCCGCTCACTGCCCGCCCACCCACCGCCTCCCCATCTATGTGTGGGGGTGGGGGCGGAGCTCTGCTAACAGGATCCAGAGAATTCCTGGTACCAGGACAAGGGAGGAGAGGTTTGAGCCCCTGAATAACTGCAGCCCCACATTTTCCTCACATCTCTCTCCAGCAGCTGGGCTGATGGTCAAGGCTTTTGGGGATCAATGGTTCTCATGCCATTTCCAGCCCAGTGAGATACACAGTGGCCATGGTCCGTCTGTAACGACCATCTGGGGCGACTTCTCCATCCCCAAGCCCAGACGATGATAGTGAGCCGTGGGTGACTTCTGGGGGATTCTTGGAAGAGGATTAATCACGTAGTGACTGCTGAGCATCTCAGTGATGGGAATATTTCTGATACTTTTGGATTCCAGTTTTAGTTACAACCAGACCCAAGTGAAACCCGTAGTTAGCTGCATTCCCTAACACTGCTTGGGGGTATGTGCATAAATGCACGGTGCGAACAATGTCTCAGGGACCGAGGGTGCCTTTCTCTGTCGTGTGCTTTCCCAGCCACAGAAGGACGATAAGGCATGAATGCTTAACTCGTCCTGATCTTCGCACCCATCACAGGCCACACGGAGGAAAACTACTCCCCAGGAATCTCTGTGACCGCCTGACGGAGAGCATCCAGATGGTAGGACCTCTGTACCGCCATTTACAGCCCTGTCCTGGGACTACACATGGCAGGATGTGGGAGAAAGCCACCTCCCATCTTTCAAGAGGGTTTCCGACCCTCCCCTCCATTCTTGATTAATTCCTGAGTCCCATCATCTTCTGTAGTTGGGGAATCACTGGATTTGAAACCACCTTTTCCCTAAGCCCTCCCAACACCTGTGCACAACGAAGGGGGTGGGATTATCGACAGAAGGCTGTCATTGCCGTGACATTCTGTTTTAAAGAATCAAATGAATCCCACCATCCCAGAAGCCGTAGATCTGCCTTATTTGACAGGTGGATGAAAAGAGAGGGTACAGGGATAGGATCAGGCACTGTCTCTCTTTTTTAAAAAGGGTCATAGATATTGTTCTGCCACTGGCTAGCAGATGATGCTTCACGGAAATCTCTGTACAACAAACTCTGTGAAGCTCAATTTATCTACCTCAGAAGAGCCAAGAGCTCTTCCAGCTCGACGGGGATTTGAACTCATGGTCCCAAGGACTTCTGGTCTAAGGAAGTTGAGGGTGAGACAGCTAAGTCATCATCCCTGGCTAATGGGCCCCCAGAGAGGATACATATGATCAGAATGATTTATTGATTAATGCTGACCTCTAAAGCTACTTCAGGACAGGCACTGGAAACATAAAACCACTTTCACTGTGCAGTGGCTCAGACCGTTGTTACTCAGATTTGTAAAATGCCATGTGGAGCGGGGATCAATCATTGCTAGACCTTGCTGCTTGCTGACCTGCAGCAGGAAAAGAACTTTCCAGAAGAGGCAAAAAAATCCATGTTTAATAGTAAAGAAAGCAATGCCACTTCAGCATTGTATTTGAGATCCTGAGTCCTCGGAGGGCAGAGCTCCCCACTTCCAAAAGGATTAGAGATTTCCATGAGAATGAGGGATGGGAAGAGTCCACGGCACATACTCCCCAAGGAATAAGTTGTACCGCCAGAAAAAGCCTTCATTTTCCTGAATGAGGAATCTTTCCTCAATTCAACAAATTACCTCATATATTTTTTCAAAAGGTATTCTGAGGAGATTTTACCATAACTTCTCCTGCAAGGAAGTACATGGCTGGATAGAGACTCCACTTTTACAAGGGCTAATTAATGGATGCTTCATAAGCATTAATAGACGGCAAGCCCACATCTTGTCCAGAGACGTGACGGACTTTCCTGCCTGAGGGACTGAGAGAAACAGCAACAGATGGAACAAAGCAAACATATCACAACCCACAGAATGCCAGTCGGATCCCTCTGGAAACTGGTCTCCCTCACTTGCTCACGGGCCCCTTCAGCAATAGCCCAGAGCCCGCGTCCTAACCTTCTTTCCTACTAGCACTTTCCGTGTGTATAAATATGCTTGAGGTTCTACTGTCAAAAAAGCAGGCCCTCCATCCTTCCCAGGTCATGCCTTCTACCCCCGCCAGTCTCGCTGTTCACCTTCTCAGCCTCCACATTACCTCCTGTCCCTACTCACCACCACCCAACCCCATTCAGGGGTCCCAATAACCCTTTTGATGAAGCAGCGTCCTTGGGGGCAGATGCACGGCCAGAATGTCGGATCTACGTCACGCCAGCTACGTGAGAGAAGGCAAGTTACTCAGCCCCTTTATCGGTTTCCCTTCTGTACACGAATGGAATGACAAGTGTGTTCCCTAAGAGAGTCAATGGTGTGTCCACAGAACGCACTCAAAAGGTGTTAACTGTCATCGTCATTGAAGTCAACACTTCCGGGAGGAGGGTATTCAAGACCAGGGTTGACGAAAGGAATTGAGGCCGGGACATGCAAATGATGGTGCTGGAGGTAACAAGATTGAGAGCAGAAACGTGCAACCGTAAACTCAGTGAGTAGGGAGTAAGGGGCAGCCAGAGAGCAAGCACAGTCAGGAGGTAAACCACTTCTGAATCTAAATGCCCAGCCTGCCCCTGGGCTCACCGCTGGTTCCCAAGGGTGCCCAGCCCGACCTCTGAGCCACCTGTCCTGAGGCCAGTGCCGCTTGCCCACGAGCCCAATCATACGCTCGTCAACATGGAGACTCCTCTGTTCTGTGTCAGCCTGTCGGTCAATGGGCAGAGGAACCCAACCCNCCACGAGAGCTCCTGCCAAGTTCATGGTGTGGCAAAAGCGATCAAGAAGGGTATGGTTGGGAGCACTGTCTTGGAAAACATCTGAAATATTTAAAAAATGGCTTTTTTGAGGACTTAGTGTGTGTGTGTGTGTGTGTGTGTGTGTGTGTGTGTGATCTAATATATAAAATGAAAGTGGGTGCAGATTTTCATCTCTTCTAGGTATGTGGCTTATGTGATAAGGAAGTCTTCTGAAATGAAGAGTGGGGTAGAAATTAGGTGATTATAGGCAAGCTGTAGCCCAAGGTTACCTACTTGTTCTCTTGTTTTAATTCATTTCCCCCCATAATTTCCAGGGCTTCCTAGGCTCTCGCAATGACCCAGTCCTTCCCATCTCTCAGCTGCTATGCGTAGGGAGGAATGGAACCTAGAAATACAAAAGCACTGGAGAACTTTTTCAATGGGGGAGGGGAAGTTTCATTAATTTTTGTTATTTCAGAATAACTAATAAACACTTTTTGTAATTTTGAGATACTTGAAGTTTTTTTAATGCTTATTTGCTTTTGAAAGAGAGAGAGAGAGAGCATGAGGGGGGAAGGACAGAGAGAGAGGGAGACACAGAATCTGAAGCAGCTCCAGACTCTGAGATGTCAGCAAAAAGCCCGACGTGGGACTCGAACCCATGAACCGTGAGATCATGACCTGAGCTGAAGTCAGATGCTCAACTGATGCTTAACTGACTGAGCCACCCAGGTGCCCCTCTTACAATTTTCTTAATAATATTCTTTTCTTTAGCTTATTTTATTGTAAGAATACAGTATAGAATACATATAACATACAAAATATGTCTTAATCAACTGCCTATGTTATTGGTCAACAGTAGGCTATTAAGCTTTGGGGGAGTCAAAAGTTATATGTGGATTTCGGGCTGTGGTGGGTGGTCAATACCCCTAACTCCTGCATTGTTCAACGGCCAACTGTAATTTAAATTTCATTTTGTCTTGAACTATCTCTGGTAAGATAAGCTTTCTCACAACCTTCCTGTACCAAGGCAGAAAAAAAAAAAAAACATATGCAGGGAGAATTATGTTGTTCTTTTTCTTTCTTCTCTTCAACCACAATCCTACATATTTTATGTTCACTTATTTATTTTGAGGGGGGAAGGGGCAGAGAGAGAGATTCCCAAGCAGGCTCCACACTCAGCATGGAGCCAGACATGGGGCTTGATCTCATGACCATGAGATTGTGACCTAAGCTGAAACCAAGAGCCAGATGCTTAACTGGCTGAGCCACCCAGATGCCCACACAATTCTACCTTCTTAAAAATATACAGGGTAGCTCCAGAGGAGGGGCAGGGAGGCAGGTAAGCTCTTCCTCCTTTGCTTCCTTTACAAACTGATCAGTGAGATCAAAAGAGCCCTCACCTGCAGCCAAAGAACGAGAAACTTTCAGAGCTGATCAAATACTTGAAGACCCTTTCAGAGGTCGTCCCACTTTCATCAGGACCCGTTAAAACTATTACCGGCTAGAAACAGGAATGCTGGGATTCAGGTTCGTCCGCTAAACGTATGTGCAAGTTGCTTCTCTCTGCTCAGGCATGTTGTATTTCTTTTTAGTATTATTTATTGTAAAATTGGCTAACACATAGTATGTAAAGTGTGCTCTTGGTTTTGGGGGTAGATTCCTGTGGTTCCTCACTTATACACAGGCATGCTGTATTTGGCAACTTACAATAAGTGACATAAATGTTGGTCAAAATTATTTAATGTGGCTCTCTCTGCCCACCCATCCATTCAGTCCCCAATTCCAGGTATGATCTAAAATGGTAACATATGGGGCACCTGGGTGGCTCAGTGAGTTAAGCGTCTGACTTCGGCTCAGTTCTTGATCTCACAGTTTGTGAACTCACATTGGACTCTGTGCTGACAGCTCAGAGCCGGGAGCCTGCTTCAGATTCTGTGTCTCCCTCTCTCTCTGCCCCTCCCCCCCCCCTCACACTCTATCACTCTCTCTCAAAAATAAATAAACAAAAAAATTTAAGTGGTGATGTAACTGTTTTCAGAGTCTGTTTTTATATAATACTTTGTCTCATGGCAAATGAAGCGTGTTGTCAATTTATGGAGGGAATATAATGTGTTTATTTTGATATTTAGTAAATTTTTAAGGACGTTATAGAGTCATAAAAATTGGCTTACTTTTTATTTCTTTTCCTCTGAATTAAGTGGAGAGAGAACCATGAAGAAGGTGTAGCTGGGAAAGTGCCCTGGGACATCCCAGTAAAGGACCAATGTGCCGCAATCCAAGAGAAACGCTTTTGTGAGGTAAAGCCGTGCATGCCTTGCTCGTAAGTGAATAATGGGTAGACTGCAGGCCTCCACTGGAGAAAGAAGGCAATGAGGGGCCAAAAATGTTTCCAGAAGGAGCAAGAAGAACCTTCCAAATCTTCCAAATCTTCAATTGTGTGCCTGCAATGTGTCTAATACCCGAGAAGAATTATAGCCTCGTACTATTCTAAGATGTGTTATAACAATTACAGTAAATGAGAGTTTTGCCTGAGCTCTCCCATGTAAAAAGTAAGCATTTTGAGAAAGATCGTTGGTAATTCCCACGGGGTGTAAGCCAGCAAGGAGACAATGGAAACCAATCCAGAAACTCAGAGAGGTGGTGCCTGACCACAGATAAATTACAGGGTAACCACTCACATTCTAAGTGCCATTTCAATCTACAGAGACTTCTCTAAACAGCAACCTCCCGAATAACCTAGGTATTTAGAGTGTCCATTAGGGATGGATAGAGGGTAAACATGGAAACAGAATAAAGCTGGAAGAAACTGATGGAAGCCATAGCTGACTCCCAGGCTATGGGCAATGAATTGATTGATTAATTAATTAATAGGACTCTGACAAAGTTGTAATGCACATCAAAGGAAACACCTGTCCACAGATTTTCAGACATAATCAGTTATGCAGTAGAAGAAGTTTTTTTTTTCAGACCAATACTTTTATTTCTGTATATGATGGTCAGATGTAGATACTCCCTGTTGGAAATGAGCTTTTTTCACAAATTTTACCCTACGACGTCATTCAGAAGCAAGGAGAATACAGTAGTTTTCTTAAGAAGGCAAATTCTTCAAAGGCAGAGGCCACATATATCTCATTGTGTATTCTCGGAGCTTGGCGCCTGGTAGTAGCTACTTAATAAATATGTGAAGAAGGGAGGGAGGGAAGGAGGAGGCACACTAGGAAGGAAGGACTGTTTTGATGTTATGAATCGTTCAGATGGTGGTGGTGTCCTTGTATTTTAGACTTCCTAAATATGTCCACTCCTTTTGCCTGCTAGTGCAATGTCCACAATTCAACTGCTGAAAACTTATGAAGATTTCTCAGGGACTCAGCTTCTTTAATCCATCTGTGAATGTTAAATAAGGCTGAAATCAAAGCCACAGTGCAATAATCTTGCCACGTAGAAGGAGTTCAAACTCTTGAATGGAACAGTCCAGACGTTCAGTAAGTCTCCTCCCTTCACCCCAACCCCTAGCCCACCTCTTTTTTATTTCCGTTAAAGTTTATTTATTTATTTTGAGAGAGACAGAGTGGGCTGGGGAGGGGCAGAGAGAGAGAGAGAATCCCAAACAGGCTCTGCACCATCAATGCAGAGCCTGATGTGGGGCTCGAACTCACCAACCATGCAATCATGACCTGAGCTGAAATCAAGAGTTGGGTGCTCAACCGACCAAGCCACACTGGCGCCTCCACTTCTCTTTAACAATGATCTGAGTGCCTATAATGTGCCAAACCTGAGCTGGATCTGGGGGTTTGAGGGCCAACCCCAAACCCTCCTGTCCTGCAGAGCCCCAGCTCCCTCACACCTTCATTTGCTCTTATTCCCCAAATGTTCACTTCTGCTCAGTCAAGGCACCTTGCTTACAAAGCAGACACAGTTTGGGTAAATATTGCTATTTCTTTTTGCATATAGTGCTCCTCCTTTTTACTACTTTTAAAATTCTTCATCTTAGAGCGCCTGGGTGGCTCAGTCGGTTGAGAGTCTGACTTCAGCTCAGGTCATGATCTCATGGTTTATGGGTTCAAGCCCTGCATCGGGCTCTGTGCTCACAGCTCAGAGCCTGGACCCTGCTTCAGAGTCTGTGTCTCTCCCCACCCTCTCTCTCTCTCTCTCTCTCTGCCCCTCCCTTGCTTGTGCTCTCTTGCTCTCTCAAAAATAAACATTTAAAATTCTTCATCTTCTTCAAAGTTTGTAACAAACAGAGCCTTGCAGAATCCTTCAGTGATGAACCAAATCTGCCTTCAGCCTTAAGTGCATTAAGCATTTCATCTCCTCAATGAGACCAAATCCTTTGCGAGGGAGCACGTGTCCTTGTCTCCTGCCCCTCGTGGGGAGGAGAGTGTTCAACACACTAGCTGTTCCTTCGGTTAACCCATATGTTCCCTCTGGGGCTCCCTTCTAGTGCTCACCTATCACACAGAGGACCAACCTGAAGGCTGCTGAAGGCAGGAGAGCCCCCAAACTGTTTCAGATAACATCATCACTTCATCTCATGCACTCTTCCAAAGCAAAGCTACTCCAGATCTTAAGACTGTCTCAAGAAAGAAGGAAAGAGAGAGAGAGAAGCAGGGAAGGAAGGAAGGAAGGAAGGAAGGAAGGAAGGAAGGAAGGAAGGAAGGAAGGAAGGAAGGAAACCTACAATTCCACTAGAATGCAAGTGAGGACAGGGGTTTTCATTTGTTTTGTTTAACGCTGTATCCCTAGCATCTAGAACAGTGCTGGATATATATAACAATTCAATAAAAATCTGTTTAATTAATCAAATATTACTTAAGTAAATGCATGTGAAACAAACAAATGTCTGTGTGCTCTTGTAAATCTATTTATATATGTTTTTAAATGGGTACGGAAGAAGAAGACATACGGAAGATTACATGCACAACAGTTGTCAGCTCAGGGGACTGATTTAGAGGAAGGGAGGTGGGGTAGCCATATATTTTTTTCTTCTGTACAAGGAGAAAGAGACGACCAAGTAGAGGGCTCTAGCTAAAAATCCAAAGTACTTCCAGGGTGCGGACTAGGTGACTCCCATGTACTTCTGACAGCCAAGAGTTTTATGATTCAACAACAAAACATCAATATGGAAACAAAATCAAGGGTAGACGAAGTCTCACAAAAATCTAATTTCATCGTGTGAACTTTATTAAGTCGTATTTTTATCCATGTCTAAAAAGGAGTGCTTGTCTTTTCTTTTCTTCATTAGTGACCAGAGTGGATTCCTTCTCGTCCTATAAGGAAAGCAGGCTTGCAGCTAAACGCACAGGGACACCTACAAGCTTCTAACAGTTTTCGGCCCCTCATTACGCTCCTCTCTGCCCAATGGAAGGCTCAAACACAAGAGCAGATCAGTCACACGAACGCCCCCTCGGGCTGGCGCATCGCTGTAACGTTCTGAGCTGTCTTCGAGGGCGGGCCTCCTACCATAGGCCTTTAACAGAACAGGGTAAAGAGCCCAGCACACATTACAGGACATTTTGGTATTTTGTTGAGACATTTGGTATTTTGTTTGGTATCTGGTGAGGTTTTGTTCGGTGTGACAGTATTGGTAATACTTCTTTCACTTCTTTTTTCATGGCATTCCTGAGGTTCCATTGTAAACATATTTTTAATGATACAAATATTCATTGTGAATATTATTGATAATATTTTGTGAGACCAAGGCAAGAAATTTAAGAGCACAATAATCCCATTTTACTTGCAATATTAGGATATATACTTGGGACTATGGGATAAACCTTAACGACAGAACTATACAGCACCCTGAAGATCTCTGGAATTATGTTTAATACATATAAGGAATGTGATAAGACTTTATTGAATGAGGCTACTGGTATCTTGAGAGACATAATAAATCAGAGAACTTTAGGCTTGGGCCTCCCTGTCTTTCCTCATCCTGCATCCCAATCATAAGGAAGCCCCAGATGTCTGGGCATAAATTGGGATTTGGGACTTTGTCCATAGAGAGAAGGAAAGCCCCTTTCCCCTAACCCTCCTCCAATTGCTTCCTAGTAACTGAAATCCCAACCAGGTTGCTTTATTAAGACTTGGTTGCTCATCAGATTAGAAATACTGTATTCCCAAGAAAGGTGAGATGTTGCATCAATGGTCAGCTCAGCTTCCATGTGCTCTTGGCACTTCCCTAGTGATGAAAGAGAAATGAGAACAGGTGCATCTCAGGGAAGAACACCATTCCTCAGATGTTTGACCTCAGGTTCAAAGGCTCTGGTGTGGATTGGGTTGGAGGACCCAGGCCCTCAGAATCACTTGTGACTTTAAGGTTGGCCAAAAGAAACACACTCTCCAGAGTCTGAGGAAGGGGCATGGGGCTCCCGCCATAGCCCAGGATCACACATGGACTGGAACACTTCTTGAAGGAGGCTTCCTATCTCTGCTCCAGATCCTCCATCCCATCTCCTCGGACACTTACAAGTCTCCAGTGCCTCCCCAGGGCTCTCAGGATATCTCCATCTCCACCCTTGATGGTGAGCACAGTAATGGCCCCTCAAAGGTATCTGCTTCCCAATCCTTGGGACCTGTTGATGCTACTTTATATGGTAAAAAGGGGTCTTCACAGATGTGATAGAGCTAAGGATCTTGAGCTGGGGAGACTATCCTGGATTATCTTGGGGAGCCCTTGATGCAATCTCAAGTGTCTTTAAAAGAGGAGGGGCAGAAGGAAATCTGACCACACAGAGGAGGAGGAAATATGATCACGGAGGCAGAGACTGGAGGGATGCACCCACAAGCCAAGGAATGTCAGCAGCCCCCAGAAGTTGGAAGAGGCAGGAGCAGATTCTCCCCTCGGAGCCCCCAAAGGGAGCCCAGCCTGCTGACACCGGGACTTCGGACTTTTAGCATCTAGGATTGTGAGAGAATAAATCTCTTGTTTTAAGCCACCCTGTTTGTGGTCATTCAGTACAGCAACCACAGAAAACCAATACACACTTTCCCCTTCCAGCTCTTCTATACCCTAGACTTCTGGAATGATACGTAGTTGCTCGAGCAAATGGTTCTGTTTGGCCTCTAGTTCCTTAGCATATACTGTTCCCTCTGCCAAGAGACACCTGTCATCTCCAAATCAGGGGGTCGAGAGACGCCAAAGTGGAAAATAGAAATAAACTTTGATTCTATGCCTTTACTAGTAAAATAGGAGTTACAGGGTGCAGATCTTACACATTTCCAGTGCTCCGCAGGCTACAGAGGGCTTGCCCCACCCTGTTTGATTCTGACAATAGCCCTATGATATATATAAGTGAAGGTAAGTGGTAATACCACCTTTTCCATGTAAGAAAATTGAGGCTCAGAGATGAACTCACAGAAGCTGGTTAATAACAATATTCGGCTCCTGACTCTGTCTGCAGTGCTTTTTCTGCTGTGAATCTTCTTAAGAATGTTCAGTGTCCCATAAAAACAGCCCCGACATCTGATTTTCAACCCGAGTTCAAGTCGTCTAGCCACTGGTTGCTCTTGAGGCTTTCCTAGACATGGGACAGCCACTGAGCACAAGCCAGACCCAGATATCTTTCCAAGAGGGACAGCCTGGATCAATCTGTAAATCAAGAACTGACAACTCCCAGGGCAAGCCATGACTGCGTGCCGCGTCCCTCCTGCCCACCCCCCTGTATTCAGAAGGGATGAAAATCACTCTGCAATCTGCCCTGATCCAAAGAAACCCTCTTCTGTTTGCACATGAGAGCTCTCCCTCAAAAACCCTTCCCAGCCTGGCTTCTGAAATAATCATCACCCAAGGAGGAGGGTCTGAGTGCAAACAACAGCAGGCCATCGCCCAGAGCATCAGCACGAGAAAGTACAAATGCCATCAGAGACAGGAGCAACGTGGCTTTTACAATGCATAAAAAAATAAAAGTAAAACAAATAACAGTGTTTGTGGCAAAAGAGTAGTGGCCATTCTTTTTTTTTTTTTTAATATTTTTTATTTATTTCTAGGAGAGAGAGAGACGGCATGAGCAGGGGAGGGTCAGAGAGAGAGGGAGTCACAGACTGAAACAGGCTCCAGGCTCTGAGCTGGCTGTCAGCACAGAGCCCGACGCGGGGCTCGAACCCACGAACGCGAGATCATGACCTAAGCAAAAGTCGGACGCTTAACCGACTGAGCCACCCAGGCGCCCCATGGCCATTCTTACAAATAAGTCAGGTAGCAGACAGCACCAGCAAAACAGAGATCTACACCCGGGCTCGTAAGAGGAACAGTGGAACATCAGCCTATCAGCCACCAAGGGACAGCCTCTCTAGGGCAAAGGCTGTTTCTTACTACATACGAGGGAAGTCAGACAAGTCATTGGTGAGCATCCCTTGTCAGAAAATGGGAGAGCTTCCCCAACAGGGCTGGCTACATAACTGGCATTGCCTAGTGCAAAATGAAAAGGTGGAGCCCCTCGTTCAAAATCAGTCAAAATTTCACAGTGTTAACAGTAGAGTATTAAACAAAGTGTGGACCCGTCTGTGCCCAGGCCCCGTGTGAACGCACAGATCTCAAGCCATGCAGCTGATCCTGCAAAAAGATGACACCTCCTTTTCCTGCGAGGTGATAAATTAGTTTCCCATGTTGAATGAAAGAGGAGGTGAAGCTATGGCTTCATGATGTAAAAGATAAGATTCCAGGCAGACTGCTGTAAATAATAGAATTCTCCTAGTGGTGTATTTATTATAGAATAGACTCATTGTGGGCCAGATATTTTGCCTGTGAACTTGAAACATCTTATTTAATCTTCACTGCCATCCATCAGTGGGTCATATTGCTCTGTTTGTTTTATACATGAGGAAACCGAGGCTCAGAAGGGTTAATTTTCCAGGATCTAATATCTAAGTGTCTCATTCCTAATTACTACATTATACCATTGCCTTACATTCAACAAGTGTCTAGAGAAGCACCACCACCTATATTAGTAGCAAAGTATCACAGACCCCAATATCTGTAATACACACACAAACACCCACTTGCTAAGACAGACCTTGCATTGCTCTCATGCCACTCAGTCTCCATGTGGAAACATCTCTTTACAGGCCCCTGTGCTTGCGGACATCTCTCTGGAAATCTCATAATGTTCCTCGCGGGTACTCCTTAGTTAGGCACGCAATCCCAAGAAGCCTAGAATTACACAAGGAGATCCACATGCATACTTTTAACTGCACCTCACCTAGGCGTGTGATATATAGAGTGTTACAAAGTGATACGGGCAGTTTATGAGAGCTGGGAAGATGAGAGATTAATTCTGATGGGGAAAATTGAAAAATTCACGGAAGAGTTGATAGTTGAGAGGGGCATGAAAATGACATGAGCTTTTAATGTATAGGTTATGTTTATTAATGTCTGTTTTTGTGGTACTTAAGTAGCAAATTTGAAAAACTAAAAGCTTTTATAATTATAAAAAAATCGACAAGCCCATCATCCCAGAAGTAATCACTACCAACAATTAGATATATTTCTCTCTGATATTTTGCATGAATGCATATTGATTAAGGGTGGGATTGTACAGTGGATATACACTGTACATTTGAATCCTGGTTTTTCACTTAATATATTTGGATTATTCAAATCACATTTTTTGATAGTTTCAAAATATTCCATTTTATGGAAGGGTCATAATTGCCATGTTCCTTGCTACAGGTCATTTACGTTGTTTTGAGTTTCAATGTTACTATTGACTCTGTTTCAAGGAACACCTCCAGTCTCATTTGATCTGCACCTCTAACTACTCATTTCTAGGATTCTTTGGGAAAAAAATCATTGGGTGAAGGACCTTTTATTCTTTTATTGAAAATTGGTTATTTTAAGAACATATGAAAATTGGTTTCTTAAAAAGTTTCTTCCACATGTGGAAAAAAGGGAATCCTTGTGCTCTGTTGGTAGGAATGCAAATTGGTGCAGTCACTGTAGAAAACAGTATGGAAGTTCCTCAAAAAATCAAAAATAAAATGACTATATGATCCAGTAATTTCAGTCCTGGGTTTTCACCCAAATAATACAGAACACTAATTTGAAAAGATACATGCACCCTATCTTTATTGTAGCATGATTTATAACAGCCAAGGTATGGAAGCAACTGAATTGTCCATCAATAGATAAATATATAAAGAAGATGTTGTGTACACACACACACACACACACACACATACACACACTCTCAATGGAATATTACTCAGCTATAAGAAAGAATGGGATTTTGCCATGGATGGACTTAGAGGGTATTATCCTAAGTGAAATATGTCAGACAGAGAAAGACAAATAATACCGTATGATTTCACTTACATGTGGCATGTAATAAACAAAACAAAAACATCAGAATCAGACCCATTAATAGACAGAGCAAACTGATGGTTGCCAGGAGAGAGGGTGGGGGGAAGGGAGGTGGGCCAAATGGGTGAAGGCGAGTGAGGAACACAGGTTTCCGGTTCCGGAATGAATAAGTCACGGGGGTTAAAGGTACAGCCCAGGGAATACAGTCAGTGGTTCTGTAATAGGACTATACAGTGACAGATGGTAGCTACACCTGTGGCGGGCACAGCATGACACACACAGTTGTGGGATCGCTACGTTGTACGCTTGAGACTAATGTAACATTGTGTATCAACTATACTTCAATAAACAAATTTTGTTCCAACGTGTACTAAACTTATTTACACCCCAGGAATATCAGGCTTCAGTTCTTCAACATGCTGATCCCTTTGTACCCCAGGACTTTGGCACATGCTATTTCATTCACACTGTCTGGAACATTCACGTATCCTAGCACCTGTCTCAGGAGTATCTGTAACTGTTCTTTGATTTGACCCTTAATCCCTGGTACATTACCTATGGTGTTTGTACTATTATGACACAGTTTAGTTTTTAGTGTCCAGGCAAATCCTACTCCATTCACTCCACCATTTACTTTTCAATTTTTTTCTTGGAATTTTAAAATTTTTTATTTTTTTACATTTAGGTTTTGCGAAACCAACTAGATAATCTCATATAGATTTCATTTGGAATTATATGAAAACCGTTAATTAGGGGAAAAGTAAGATCTTCTTATTTTCCAATATTTCCATCTGAGAAGCAGTATGTACCTCCACTTATTCAAATCTCCTTTTCTATTGCTCAATAAAATTGTGTAGCTTTCTTCACATAGGTGTCACAGATTCTTTGATAATTCACGGCCTTAGCTGCCATTATATTTTCTAGCATGTTTACTGCTGTTATATAGAAATGTCACTGCTTCTTGTATATTTTTGCTGCAGCCATTCACTTTTGATGAACTTGCCTATTAATTCAAAACACTATTTAGTTGTTGTCCTGGATTTCCTAGGTGTGTCTAATGATACTGTCATCATGTAACCATAATTTTTATCTCCCCTTTCTAGTTATTCTTATTATTTTCATAGCTTATTGTGTCTGCCTGAACTTTCAGACAACGCTACATAACAACAGTGACAGTAAGAATTCATCTCTGGTTTCTGGTTTAAACAAATGCCTCCACTGTCTCACCGTGAAGTATGATGTTGGCTCTTGGTTTCAGGTATCTTTTATCAGGTTAAGGAAACACCCTCCTCTTCTTACTGTTTCAAGATGTAATAAATATTTAATTTTATTGAATATTTTTTTTGCATCTACAGAGATCAACATTCTTAAAACTGGGGGACTTATCGATTTGATACATTGTGTGAATGTATTTGCTAATACTAACCCATCATAATCCTGGGCTGAGTATGAACGAGTGCTCTTTTACTGCAGTGTTGAATGTCACGTGCTAGTCTCTTACTTACACTTTCCCAGCTCTACACATGGTTGGCCTACTGCCCCCCGTGTGTGGGTTGTTGGAGTTTAACACTCCAACTCATGAAAAGTAAACGCCACGGGATTAGGATTTTCGTCTGTTTTGTTCGTATCCCTCTGCTTACGGCAGTGCCTGGTACACAGTAATGATGATTATTTGTTCACGTAAGAGACTGATTGGTATTTCTTTAAAAGTTCTTGAGCCAATGTTCATGACTGCTTTCTCACAAAATTTTCTATTTCATCTTTTTCAAATTTCTTGGCATATATTTGTTCATGTATTTTTCAGAGGCTTGTGTCTTAGTTTCTTCAAGATCCATGGCCTGGATTTCTTTTTCGTTTCTATTTGTTGTTTGTTTCCTAATTTATTGAATTCTCTCGTCTTCATTTTTATGTCAGTCTATAAATTTTCTTTTATCGTTCTCTTCCTAACTTCCTAAGATCACTGCCTCTATTGTTTATTTTTAGTCATTGTGTTTATTATGAAAGATCATGATGTTATGAACCTACCTTTGACGCAACCTTGCCTACATCCTATAGGTTGGTAGTTTAGTGCAGCTGTACATCAGAGTTATTTGCGAAGCCTTCTTAAAAGGTGGGGCTCATCCGGGACCTATGGAATCAGAATCTCTGGAAGGGGGCCCAGCCTTCTCTCTCTTTTGAGAGCCCCGTGGGTGATTCTGACATAGCCAGAGTTGAGATAAGTGGTTCTGTTGTGCCTGGAGCCCCCGCACAGGGCTCGGGCTGGGGCACAGGAGGATGGCTCGTGGCCCTCAAAGATGGCGGGTGGCTCCGAGCACCATAGGAAAGGATTTGGACCTCGTACCACGCACACCAGGGGAGATCCAAGGTTTGTAGCTGGACTAGTCTGCATTAGATCGGTTCTTTGGGACAATAACACTAGAGTTCCAGCGTGAAAGACAGCATAGAGAAGGAGAGAGAAGAACTGTCGTTTTCATCACTTCTCATCCATCCCCATTACTGTCATCATTACCGGTGGGTCCTATACCACTGGTTCTCAGGTTGTGGTCCTGGACCAGAAGCTAATGCATTACCTGGGAAACTGTTAAAATGTAAATTCTTGACTCTCACTTCGGATCTCCTGTATCAGGGACCCTGGAGTGATGCTCGCAATTTGTATCTTTAAAGGCCTTTAGATGATTCTCATGCATGGTAAAGAACTACTGTCCTTACAGTTATTGATTATTCAGCAATAAAAGAAGGGTGTCTTATTTGTCCACAGTAACCTAAGAAGAAAATCTATTCATTCATTTCAAAGATATTTATGATCTACTGTGTTCTAGCTTCTCAGGGCGGTCATGAAGAATTTATACAGATGGTACATTAGAGTCTGCATGAACAGCCTCCTTCCCTGGAGTTGTGCAGTGCACAGCACAATCTACCAAACCAGAGGCTGTTGCTCGGCCCCCAGCTTTGCGTTAGGGTGATGTTATGGAGAATAAGACAGACAATGTTATTGTACTGATGGAGTTTGCATTCTGCAGGGGGAGACACACATTAAACTGGTAAACAGTTAAATGCATAAGATAAATATAAACTCTGAGGAGCCTTTGAAAGAATCAAACAGACTACCTAACAGAGAGAAGTATTTCATATTCAAATCTCTGAGTAGATTCATCAATGTACCTACAATTATTCTGAAACCAAGAAAGAAAGGGGATTCCCCCCTTTCCAGCACATCCCCTCTCTTGACCTCATTCATCGCACAGACGAGACACTGACAGCCCTGCTCCCTCTTATACAGCACTTCAGAAATCACAGCAATTGACATGGGTACTCTTGACTCAAAACCCACACTCAGGCTACACACAGCAGCTGACTCTCTGATGGGAACGTTCTTTTACTAGTCATATGCTTAAGGATGCTTATGGCAGACGGAGTCCCAGAAACAGCTGATTACAAGGCTCAGAAGCACCAGAAGGAATGCCATGGCCTGGATCTTCTGGCCACAGGGGTTTGCAATATTTGACTGCATGCAAATGATGGAGAATACTTTCAGAAATTATATTTGACAGGCAGCTTCCTGTTCATAGGTAGAGATATATGGGATATAGTCCGATGTGATGTTTTATGAATTGGGTTGACTTGTTTCATTGTCCACAGGAATCTACAGAGCTCTGTCAAAGTAATTTCACACACCAGCAAGAAGGTGTTCTCTCAGCGCAACAGCCTCTCTAAACTTTTAGAGTGAGCTACTTCTAGTTCCTTCTTCTACGCCACCAACAGAGAAAAAGTCTATATCCTGAAAGTGTGTTCCACAGTGATGTACAGTGACTAGAGAAAACAAAAATGAGGTTGTAAGTAGATGGAGCAAAACAATTCTCGTTCCTCTCTCCCCTTCCCCATAAATACAGAGTCTAAAGGCTTCGGGCTACTTTTACCCTGAACTCTGTTTTTGTCAGATCGATGACAAGTCACGTTAACAGCAGTGTTTAATTCTATCAATATGTGACCAATTGTGTTAGATTGTTTGGCCATTGATTTTACTTAGTGCTACAGTTGAGTCTGAAAGGAACTGCTTTTCCTTGCAGTGCCTCACACGGTGACCAAAGCTGAGTGCTGGCTTTCTGTCTGCCTTGTGGGTACCAAATCTACCTGAAGAACAGTCAGCTCACATATCAAAGCCCAACCACATGACACAAGTAGTATTTCTGGAGTCACAGGGTCATCACTTTCCCCACTGATTAGCCTTGAAAGAGAGCATGGCCCAAAATGAACAAGTGAAAGGATGAGAAGTCAAGAGGTATCAGAATTATGCTGCTGAAAAAAAATTCGATATCCCAGCTGGTCACAGAAGATAGGGTTATGAACAACTTTGAATTCAGACGGTTGGATTTTGAGGCCCTTCTATACTGCTTTAATCTTCTCAACAGCTTTCCAAGATGGCTAGGCAAATTATTTTTGATCTGGAAATACGGCTGTTACTCTCTACTCCCACCAACACGGTCACACACTCTCACAGCTCTTGGACGAGTAGTACATCTCTCCTTTACTTCCAAGATGGCCGCCACTCACAGGAAGGTGCGTGAGTGGCTCTCCAGCCAAAGGAGCCTTTCCATTGTGTAGGTGGAAGATCAGAAGATAAAGCAAAATACAGTCAGTGATTTCCTAAACAGCAACCCACGATCTCCGGAGTTAGTACAGTTCTCAAAATGGCTTCTTGTGGCTCTTCAACCACCCATTCCACATCCAGGACGTGGACAATGAGGACTGTCCTTTAGGAAACAGAAGATCCCAGTCATTCAAGGTGACCATAGATTTAGAGTCTTTGCTCTTCTGACTCAACTGAGCCACAGTCTCCGCTCTTCTTAAAAGCTAGCAGCTGGGTGAGTGTAGGTGGTGGGAAAGAACCCTGACTCCCCGACTGCAGCCGGCCCACAGCAGCGGGCCACTGCCCAAGTCCTCGGCCCTTGTGGCCGTTACAGCACTCAGCTTATCAATTTACTTGCAAATGGCTCCCTGAAGTATTAACCCAGGTTAATTATTCGTCAAATATGATTATGCAATGGTAATGTAAAAAATCGGAAATGCGGGATGGAATTTTTCACTCCAGCGGTTTGGCAATTGTGGCAGCTGGTGGAGGAGCCGGAGTAATTACCAGGCCATTCCAGCTGGTGGAT
>NW_027532825.1:9377338-9442944 GCF_008692635.1 Crocuta crocuta
ACTCTGGTGCAGGGGGGGTGGGGGGGGGGAAGCAATAAAGAACTGGAGGAGCTGGAATATGAGCCGTGCCAATCGACGTGGGGAAAATTTCACAGCTGCTGGTGGTGATAAATGAGAAACGGTAGCCCTACTTCTAATCAATACATGTAAATGCTACTCATTACAGCCTTTATACACACTTCTCAATTAGCCTTTCCTCCCACTGGTAACAGGGAATGTCATGCTTTCTGGACTGTGAAAGTGGTTCAGTACTAGGTTCACCTGCATCTGGGAGCCACGGCTACAAGGCTCCCTGCGCGCGGGGCAGCAGGTGGGAGCACTTGAAGGTCCAAATGCCTCCCGGACGCCAAGAAACCAAATCCCAAATCCCAAGTGGGCCCTTTCAATTAGACAGTCTCTTTTAAGGCGCCTCTTGTTCATTTTGGGTGACTGACAGTCCCACCCAAGCCCTACTTAGCATCCAGAAATTAGGAAACATTTTAGGACATGGTCCGGAGGAGATGTTTTTAAACAAATCACTTTCTTCCTCTTTGAAAACAAAACAAAACAAAACAAAATGATCTTTTTGTTGATAGGCTTCTGAGTAGTAAACTTCACTGCGATTTAGTGCCTTTGCCACATAGAATTACAAAACCACTTTCTAAACCACAGTCTATGAAAGACTCCCTAATTTGTTGCATGTAGTTTCATTTTTGTTTTGTGTAGGGAGATAAGGAAACGCTTTAAATCAGGAAATTCCAAGCCACAGCAGCTGAGCCCAGCGTGTTGCTTGCACCTATTTAACTTCTCTTATGTGACTTTTTTACAGCTATGATACAGCTCCGTACACTATCCATAAAGTCAAATAGGATGGCTTACGTGTGTCTAAATCAGGAATCCTATTTTTAAAGACTAAAATTCTTTTCTTTTTTTTAAAGTTTATTTATTTTGAGAGAGAGAGAGAGAGAGAGCACACATGGGAGGGGCAGAGAGAGAGGGAGAGAGAATCCCAAGCAGGCTCCACACTGTCACCACAGAGCCCAATGCAGGGCTCAAATAAAGAGTAAAATTCTTAAGGAAAAAGGTAAGTCTCCTATCCTATAGGTGGTGTTTCCCTGACTTCCACGTCGTGGGAAGTTACTTTAATTTGATTACCTTCCTTGGTTTTGTTTTGTCTGATAAGAAATATAATTTTTCCCAGTTAACAAAGATGATACACACATGCCTTTCTTTAATTTTTTAAATATTTTATTTGATTCTGTGTTATGAAAAAATTTTGAATGATTGTAATGATGCTAAAGTTAGAATTGTTACCTGATGAAAAAAAAGTCCTTCAGATTGGTTGACAAATAATGAGTAAAGAGCCAAAAGTTTGATTATCTGTCATCTAGCTCTTATCTGCCTAACCTCCCGTCTAACTATCATTTATCTATCAGTCATGGACACGTTACCCGTTTCAGTATGATATTACAACTGACAAACGGACTTGACGGATGGCCCATTACTTTGCAAAGCCAAATTACATAGAAGTCCACGATCAATTCAAGTGAGGATGGGGATACAGAATCAGTTGTAATTTTAAAGGCTTTCCTGGGGCCTCTGGGTGTCTCCGTCGGTTGAGAGTCTGAATTAGGCTCAGGTCATGATCTCGCGGTTCATGGGTTCGAGGCTTGCATCTGACTGAGCTGACAGTTCTGAGCCTGGAGCCTGCTTCAGATTCTGTGTCTCCCTCTCTGTCTGCCTCTCTTGTGCTCGTCCTCTGTCTCTCTCTCTCTCTCTCTCTCTCAAACATAAATAGACATTAAAAATAATTTTAATAAATACAATAAAGGCTTTCCTAAAGAATATTCTGTATTTAAATCAACTCAGATCACATTTCCACTCACTGGTATTTTTAGAACAGCTATTGTATGCTAAGTGTCCTGTTGGCCAATAAAAATGCTATGGTGGACAAGACAGACACAATTTCTGCTCTCATAGGGCTAGGGGCTCTAGCAGACTCCTTTGGCGTTACTGAATCTTGAGCTTTCCAAGGAGAAAGCTCTTCTTGTAAGAAAGCACAGATATGATGGCCAGGCACAACTCGAAAACAATTTTTCTGACCACACTAAGAAATGACCAATCATCAAGATAAAGAGTCTCCCCTTTGAATCCTTCATTGGCCTTTTATTCAGTCTGAACTCCTGAGGGGCACTTGTGTCTTTTCAGATATGTTTATTTTTACCATGATATTCCAAAAGCAATATCCACTCTTATCCTGATCTTGGATTTCGTCCTAACCGCATTTAGAGAGACATTTACTAAATAAGGATGTCGGCAAGAGATTTGTTCTTAGAGTCCAATATACTCCCACAGAATTTCAGCTGAATTCCTTTTCAGAGGTAAATGTACTTTCCTCTCTCTGCAGAAAACTTAAATCAGAGAGCAGGAATAACTTACGATTCTAATAGGAGATAAGAAATGGCTTATACCTGACTGCCAGCCCGCCTGAGAAAACATGGCGATCGTAGATCCAAGTAACTGGATACCTTTGGTTTTCTTTCTTGTTTCCTAGTAATACACATGTTAAATAAAAATAAAATACTACCAATTTCACCCTGTGCACGTTCATCATGGGTGATAATAGGAATTTTGTGTAAAGACTGACAGTAGACTAGACTTCTACATTTACACACCAAAAAGTAAAAATATACAGTCTTTGTGTGGGAAGCTTTCCCACTAATACCCATCAAATTAAGATACACATCTACTATAACCCATTTTTATGTAATAATCCACTCATCCCAATTTTTGCTAATGTCCAGATGAGCTGCCTGATCTCTGCACCCACCTGAGCACACAAATTATGCCTGGGACTCAGCTCCTCTAAAGTTGAGAGAAAGATCTCACCATTAGTGGCTTCATTAATAATAGCATTATTTGAATATTTGCCTCATATTGAAATCAATCTTGGAGAAATGACAGGTTTAAAAGGGAAATGGACCAATACAAAGAAATAAAAATATAAACGCATGCACGCTGAACTTTCTAAATGGAATGTCCAAACTGTCTATTTCCATGGAGAATCCAGATAGATCTTGTCATGTCTTGGCTCAAAACTTTAAATGAAAGTCAGAGTCAGGGGGCGCCTGGGTGGCTCAGTCGGTTAAGCATCGACTTCAGCTCAGGTCCTGATCTCCTGGTCCGGGAGTTCAAGTCCCGTGTCGGGCTCTGTGCTGACAGCTCGGAGCCTGGAGCCTGCTTCAGAGTCTGTGTCTCCCTCTCTCTATCCGCCCCTCCCCTGCTTGAGTGCTCTCTCTCTCCTCTCTCTCTCAAAACTAAAGAAATATTTTTTAAAATTTCTCTAATTAAAAAAAATAGCCACACTTTGGTAAGGAGCCAGAGCTGCTTATGAGTCACTACAACTGTCTAAAGCTGTTACGGCAGCCACGATGAGCCACTTAAAACGTGCCACGTCCAATTGAAATGGGCTGTAAGTGTAAACAACATACTGTCTTTCAAAGACTAAATACAAAAAAAGAATCATGTAAAATATCTCAATAATGTTTATTTTATCTCATAAACACATTTAATTTGCATACTGGAATGATAGTATTCTTATATGTTAGCTCAAAAAATGTATTATTAAAACTGACCTCACCTGTTCCTTTTTACTTTTTAAGTGTGGTTACCAGAAAATGTTAAGTGACATAGGAGGCTCACATTTAATTTCTACTGGGTACTGGGAATAAAGCCTATTTTACCTACTTTTTAGGTCCTTCATCTAATTATTTATTTTGTTTTTAGCCCACTGATCTAACTTACCCTATCTATACTCAATACTCAATAGCAACAAGCACATTGCAGATAAATACATCCTGGTATAGACTATAATATCTATATGTGTCTCTGTGTACGTTTAAGAAAATTATGCATACAACTGGTTTCAACTTTCTTACGTGTGGCATTAGAGGGTTAGCTTTCAAGACCTCAATCACCAAAATATCAAGAATCTGAATGGTTGGCTGAGTCCTGCTTAGGAAAAGATCAGGCCAGATTCGATAACTTTTATTTCTAAATAAAGACTGAGCATGGCAGAAATCTATGACCCATGGCACAATTCATGTCACCATTCCTGGAAGAAAGAGAAACACACAACACACACTTAACAGGCATGCACCAACTCGATGTGTCCTGCCTAACGACTGAGTGCTCATGGCCGCCTGGGATGGTCACCAGTAAGCGTCACAGAGGACCAAGGAGCCTTGTACTCATTTCCAGATCCACATCGTGAATCTGCCTTCACCTTCTCAATACAAATCAAAACCACACTGAGATAGCACCTCACGCCGGTCAGAGTGGCCAAAATGAACAAATCAGGAGACTATAGATGCTGGCGAGGATGTGGAGACACGGGCCCCCCTCCTACACTGTTGGTGGGAATCCAAACTGGTACGGCCCTTCTGGAAAACAGTGTGGAGGTTCCTCAGGAAACTAACCATAGAACTCCCCTAGGACCCAGCAATAGCACTGCTAGGAATTTACCCAAGGGATACAGGGGTGCTGACGCACAGGGGCACATGGACCCCAATGTTCACAGCAGCACTCTCCACAATAGCCAAATTATAGAAAGAGCCTACATGTCCCTCAACTGACGAATGGGTAAAGATGTAATTTATATATGCAATGAAATACTACTTGGCAATGAGAAAGAATGAAATCTGGCCATTTGCAACAATGCAGATGGAACTGGAGGGTATTATGCTAAGTGAGATAAGTCCATCAAAGAAAGATAGATACCATATGTTTTCACTTATATGTGGGTCTTGAGAAACTGAACAGAAGACCATGGGGAAGGGGAAGGGGTAAAAAAAAAGTTACAGAGAGGGAGGGAGGCAAACCATAAGAGACTCTTAAATACAGAACTGAAGGTTGATGGGGGGTGGGGAGAGGGGAAAGTGGATGAAGGGCATTGAGAAGGCACTTGTTGGGATGAGCACTGGGTGTTATATGGAAACCAATTTGACGATCAATTATATATTTTTTTTTAAATCTGCCTTCACCTCCTTATGGCTGGACCTTTCTCAGAAGGGCTCCTAACCTCTAAGGGGTGGTTTTCAACCAAACATTAGTTTTTCAGTTTGGAACTCCTGCGATATCTGTGAGTTGCCTCCACTTGCCTTTTCTTTTCCCCCGTCCCTTTGGACAGGACACATTTTGCACAGGCGCTCACGTGATTTTATACCTTATACCATAGCCAAGGCCACATTCGGTCTTCACGGTGACCAGGGTTAGGTCCAACGTGCAGATAAAGATGTGTGTGCTTGCTGTCTGGTATAAGAGCTGATAATGAGCCAGGCTCAAATGGAAGCTGTCACTTTGCATCGCATCAGAGCAACCTGAACAATGTAAAGAAATTAAAAGCTCCCGGTGGCGATGGATCCTATTTCAGTCATTAGCTGCGTGGGAGGCACAGGCACCATTCAGGAGACCGGACTCAGTGGAGTCTTTTGTCCTCCGGGAATTTGCCACTAATGTTGGTTTATGCTCCACTTCTTTTTAATGCACAGGCAAGTACAAACGAATTGCTATTCTTTGTTTTTACTATTATTTGGATCCAGCTACTGTAGATGGAGGGGAAAAAAAAACCCAACAAGAAAGCAAGAAAGATCCAATTCTTTAATCTAGCAATCAAGACAGAGAAACAAGTTGTTTTCCTTTTGTACAAATGGATACGCAAAAGTATATTCATGTGTTTATGTGACAGATATTATAATGAATATAGAAATGTGACTTCTTTACCGTTTTTCTCCCTCTCCCTCCCTCTCTCTCTTTCTTTCTCTCTTGTGGGTTGTTGGTGGGTTTTGTTTTGTTTTGTTTTGTTTGTTTGTTTGGTTTTTGAAGCTGGCCTGCTGAAAATGAGTAAGACAAGCAAGCCCAGGACTGACTCTCATTTCAGGCTCAGAAATATGAAAAAAAAAAATGTAATATATTTTTTTAACAGAAAGTCTCAGAATATATGCTTCAATCTTGGAGTTTCAAAAAAGGCAGCGAATCAGGCAGAAGGACAGAAGGTCACAGATTAGTACTGGTCATTGCTCAAAGAGTACGGGTTATAAATAATAAAAGAGGAAAGGGTGAAGGACACTCAAATAGAAATAGGGACCCACAATGAAATAATCAAAGCGGAGAATCTAATTTCAGCTTTAAAAATACCATCTAACACTGAACTCCAACTGTACGGGAATCTTCCTGCTCCAGCCCTGCTTCGTGCATACATGGTTCCCAACTTTCAAGGGAAGTCCTGGGCTACTCTATGATTTCAAGTCTAACAGCGTGGTGTTCTTTCAATTGTGAAGTGAGGAATCGTATTTTCTATGGAAGTTTAAGTGCAAATAGAAAAAAAGAAAGGAAAAACAAAGAATATTGCAGTAAGTACTCTCAGATCGGGGCTCAGAATCTGTAATTCTATACGTTATATAATACATAGACATTTTAACAGACACTTAACATTAGGGCCTCAAACACACTGGGATAACCTTGGCAAATTTGTCAGTGTTTCTACGGCACTATCGACTTGGCCTTCCTCCATACACAAGCATCCGCACGAAGGAAACATAAAGCTAATTATCCCGTCCAGAAGATAGGTAAATTGAACTTGTGAAAATGTATCTGGCTTTCCAGAAATAAGAAGACCTATCAGATGAAGCTCCGCCACTGTTGAGTTATTCTGTGAGCCACGTGGTTTGCAGCCATTGAATGTTTGTGACGCCTACAGACTACGTCTCCATCAACGGGCTTTTAGTCGTTGCGCCTTCTGACCTGCTTCTGTGAAATGAGGCCCTGGTAGTGTGCAGGTGAGTACTCAAGAATTACATGCTCCGGTATGTCTCTGAAGCCGCTACTACTGTCACCAAATGACGACAGCTATCATGACAGTACAAGATTCTTCACACTGTCTGGGAAGTTTTTCTTATTTAGTTTGAAGATTTTTTTTGTTAATATTTATTTGTTTTTGAGAAAGAGAGAAAGAGACAGTGCATGAGAAGGGGAGGGGCAGAGAGAGAGGGAGACACAGAATCCAAAGCAGGCTCCAGGCTCTGAGATGTCAGCACAGAGCCCAATGCAGGGCTCTAACTCATGAACCATGCGATCATGACCTGAGCCGAAGTCTGGAAGGTAATTTTTTAAAATTTATTTATTTTGACAGAGTGAGAAGGAGAGAGAGAAAAAGAGAGAGCACGCAGGGGAGAGGCAGAGAGAGTTAAAGAGAGGATCCCAAGCTGTCAGCACAGGGCTGGATGCAGGGCTCAAACCCATAAACCACAAGATCATGACCTGAGGCAAAGACGGACGCTTAACTAACTGAGCCACACAGGTGCCCCAATATTTCCTACTTACTTTAAAACACAACTGGCTGTTTCATAAACAGTACAGTTAGAGACTGCCCAACACTACATTTGCATGATGCAATTTCATTTCTGAAAATGCACAAAGATAAACAGGGTTGTTTTTTTTTTTCATATCAGTGGAAATTTAGAAGCAAACTGAATTTTGTAGTAAACTAGCCAAGAACTGAAGTGTCTTTTCTACTGACCTTGTAGAAAGGGTTCAGATAAAACTGTTCCTTATGTGTGAGCTCATTCATCTGCATAAATCTGCGTGAGCATAAGTCAGGGAAAGCCCAGCCTATAGATGAGGAAATGAAGGTAGAGCAAGGACTAAAGAACATTTTTGCTTTCTTAGTAACATACAGTCATGTGGGTATGCATGTATGAATTTAATCTATATCTTACATATGTATACAAACACTTACTATTAATTTACAGGTTTCAAAACTAGCTACTTGACTTTTTTTTCTTCTTGATATAGGTGAAGTTGTCGAAATGTCATTATACCCTGTAATTTAAAAAAGAAGAAAAAATAGAATAAAGGTCAGATCAAGGAAAGCTAAAACTTCCCCTCCAAGAAACTGAAGATTCACTGCTATGAGACAACACAATCAAAATCGATGCCTGAAAAATACCCAAGACAGGGGCACCTGGGCGGCTCAGTCAGTTAGGTGTCCAGCTTTGGCTCAGGTCATGAGCTTGCCATTTGTGAGTTCGAGCCCCACGTCGGGCTCTGGGCTGACAGCTCAGAGCCTGGAGCCTGCCTCAGGTTCTATGTCTCCCTTTCTCTCTGTACTTCCCCTGTGTGCTCTCTCTCTCAAAATTAAATAAACATTTAAAATTTTTAACGAAATAACCAAGACATCTTTAAAAAGAACAAGAGATAATAGAAATGCTATTGAATTTTAAATCCTGGCCAAGGGAAAAGGGACAGTAGAGGAATCTCCACAAAATTTTGAAAATGCCCCCAAATTGACAATCAACAGCTTCTCTAATACTTGAAAAAAATCACACTTAACTATAAGGACACATATTAGAAGTGGATGTGTTAATCCAGGCCCACACCAGAGAAAATAGAAGATTTTTTTTCTCAAGTATCTAATCAAACAACTTTCCTTTCCTATCAACTTTCTGAACACTTGATTTTTTTAATTATTAATTTAGGTTTGTGTTTGGAGTTTCCCTATTTTCTCTGGCTGATGAACTAATCTTCCTTTTGTCCCGAGAGGATGAGCAGTGTGTATATCCACACCATAGGAGAGCAAGCTGATGAAGAGGAGCAAGTCTCATTATATACAACACAACAAAAAATGGCTTCCTTTGCCTGGATAACTCCTTTGCATAATTTTAGCACTTATTGAGGACCTATTATTTTTATGTGCATCCTTCAAGCTCTTTTTATTTATTTTGAGAGAGAGAGAGAGCACAAGTAGAGGAAGGGCAGAGAGAGAGAGGGAGAGACAGAATCCCAAGCAGGCTCCACCCTGTCAGTGCAGAGCTGGATGTTGGGGCTTGAACTCACCAACTGTAAATCAAGAGTTGGACACTTAACCAACTGAGCTACCCACGAGTCCCAAGCTCTTTTTTCTTTTAAGTTTATTTATTTAATTTGAGACAGAGAGAGAAAGGAGGAGGGCAGGAAGGGGGAAGAGAGAGAGGGAGAGAACTCTGTACTGACGGACCACTGTGGGGCTCGAGCTCACAAACCAGGAGATCATAACCTGAGCTGAAATTAAGAGTCAGATGCTTAACCAACTGAGTCACAGGCGTTCTTCAAGCTTTTTTTTTTTTTTAAGATATTTTGACTTATTATACTGTATGAGGCCCTGAGCTAACTACTTTACAAACTTCATTTCACACAGTGGGTCATGAATATGCCCATTAAACTGAAGGGGAAACTGAGGGTCTTCAACAGTTAGCTTGCACAAGGTCCCACAGGAGGCTGAGGAGCTAGCTTTTGAGGGTTAGTTTGGGTGCATCAGAGCATGTGCTGTTTCCACAAGGACATGCTTTCCCTTTGGCTCTGCACAAATTCCAGTGCATGGGAATCATATGAATTCTATAAATTAGCCATGTTTTGAACATACAAGAGAAATTCATGACTTAAAGGTAGGTTGCAATATCACTTTCAGGAAGTACAGAATCCTTCTGCAAAATATATATACATACACATTTCACAAAACAGATATTTGCCCAAGGTTCAAATGATAGGCTTAAGATTGCATTACAAATTAGGCATAAAAATGGAAATGGAATCAGATCTCTTACCCCTGGTATATTGTCAGTGATAAACCTGATTATCAAGCATGTATCTGCATACCACACCGTCTAAACTAAGTTAGTGCACAGGAACCTTTTCCTCCTGGGGACACATACAAACCTTTTAACAACGATACACTGGCCAAGTGCACAAATTATTTTTTCAAATACATAAATTAAATAAGAAAACAGCAAACATAATCGCCTATTCTAAGGTAATGAATGAGAAAGCATGATGAGAAGCACACATAATTTGACAGAGAAATACTGAATCGGTCTTTTCTACCCAGTTGGGAAAAATCATTTCTAAATTTTCAGGCTAAACTATGCTCCTTCACACAGAATTCTGGCAAGAGACAGGTCTGGGTGGAAGGAAATATTTGATAACGAAAAACAGCATCTACTGCCATGAACCGGGAAAAGTGCTGTAACAGGGCTTATTGCATTTAATACTGGAAAGAATCATGTGAGGGAGGTACCAACATTTTCACTAACCAGGTGAGTAGAGTGAGGTTCACAAAGGGCAAGTAACTTGCCCGAATTATTTATATAAAAAAATAATAATAATGAGAGAGAGAGAGAGAGAGAAGAGGTTTCACTGAAACATAAGCTTTAAAGAACAGCAACCCATTTTTCCACTGTGCATCTTGGTAAAAAAAAAAAAAAAAAAAGAGAGAGACGAAATTTAAAGTCACCACACTGTACAATACATCCCCAGGACTTACTCATTAAATTTGAAAGTTTGTACTTTTTTGGCCACCTTCACCCATATCACCCATGTTACTGAAAACATTTTTAAGGGATTGAAAAAATAGCTAAGTGGCCTAGTGGAATCTTACAAGTTGTCTGGAAAGTCTTTCAGGTGCACCAGACTTTTCTGATTTATGTGATTCTTGTCACTCCTGGCACTCAGGGAGGGGGTTCCCACAAGGAGGCTTTGGAGATATACAGCAGAAGGGACAGGGTTTCTACTAAAAAGGCAATATGGAATTGCGCAGCATTTTTCAAATTATGGGTCATAAATATTCTATTCCATTCCATAATGTTCTGCAATATTCTATTTTTTCCATTTAAAAAAATAAATGCTATTATTAAGCCACAACATTGATTTCATGATACAGGGTAAAAATCAACATTTAAAAAATGAAATAGGGGTGCCTGGGTGGCTCAGTTGGATAAGCATCCAACTTCAATTCAGGTCATGATATCATAGTTTGTGGGTTTGAGCCTTGCATTGGGCTCTGTGCTGACAGCCCAGAGCCTGGAGCCTGATTTAGATTCTGTGTCTCCTTCTCTCTCTGTCCCTCTCCCATCCATGCTCTGTCTCCCTCTCTCAAAAATAAATAAACATTTAAAATTTTTAATAAAAAAATGAAATACAGAAGTATATACATATATTTTTTTTCCCGTATAAAGATCACTTTGTTGAGTTGAGCCAATAAATTAGATAATTTGGGTTTCCTATCATGGAGTAGCTCTGAAAAGGCAATGTGTTTCATTGCTCAAAAGATTGACATAATGGTCAGTAATCTATTACCTATGTTATGTATTACATTGCTTTTTATTAAAAGTACGAATTTTCATGAAAGATAGCAGTAATAGTCTGTTGCCTTCATGGGTATCTTATTCCTTTGTTATGAGTAATTATTTTAAGCATACAGGGCATATAATCAGATATATGAGGTTTGATGTCATGCTGAATTTGTTTGATAAATATTATCATATCCATGAAATGAACGGGCTTCTGGTCAGTAAGTGTCTGGTGTGATGTTTGTCAAACTCTTGTAGATCAGAGCTGGCTTACAATTTCTTCCTGCCACGCAGCACCTTCACATGGCCTGGATTTTATTTCATGCCATTTCTTTTCTGGGTATCAAATAAGGGTCTGGCACTCCCCTATCCTGAGAACTTCAACTTGTCATTGACTCTTCCCTCTTTGATGAATCACAAGTCCTTGGTTTCAATATATTGAACGATTTGTGACATATATTCTTATTAACCTAGAGAAATTGTGGCATAAAGAACCAGGGCCACTTTTAATTTATTTGGGGTCTTAAATAAGAGTACCTTTGCTATAGGTCAAGTTTTCGGGTTTCTTAACTTAGTGTTAATTTTTACTGAAGTAATACATCGGCACCTTTTTTTAAAAATATAGTTTATTGTCAAGTTGGTTTCCATACAACACCCAGTGCTCATCCCAACAAGTGCCCTCCTCCATGCCCATCATCCATTTTGGGGGAGAGGGGAAAATGGGTGATGGGCCTGGAGAAAATGGGTGATGGACATTGGCACCTTTTAAAGGCAAGTAGTACAAGGTGTATAGAAAAAACTGCTTGATCCCGCCGCATCTTTCTCACTCCTTAATTCCCACCACGTGTACACTTCTATACACCCTCACCATGCTGTGGCTAGATTTTCCTACCTTAGCGACTATTAATAGCTTTCTCTTTTAAAAAATGAGGACTTCCTTACCTCTACCCCATTTTCTTTCTCTCCCCCCATCTTTCTTTTGGCCCTACTCCCCAATAATATCACTGCCTCTGAAAAAATCAGTTTAGGGGTCTACATTATTATTAATTTGAATGCTTGCTTATTTTTGAGAGAGAGACAGAGCCTGAGTGGGAGAGAGGGACACACAAAATCCAAACGAAGCAGGCTCCAGGCTCTGAGCTGTCAGCACAGAGTCCAATGCAGGGCTCAAACCCACAGACCATGAGATCATGACCTGAGCTGAAGTTGGATGCCTAACCAACTGAGCCACCCATGCGCCCAGGTGTCCGCATTATTATTATGTATTTATTTTTCACAGCTGAGACATTTTGCAATTATTATAGTTAACTATTTCTTACAACTTTCTGAGTAATTAGTCATTCCTTTGTCTATTGATTTAATAATTCTCTACCTGCAAATCATTGTTTCTTCTCCCAAACTCTTTAGTAAAATGACGTCAGCATCACTGAACACATCAGAGATGTAAACAGCACCTGGAGACACCCCAGGGCACCCCTGTGCTTTCTTGTTCCAAACACCACTGCCTGCTATGCACGCCTTGCTCTAAAACCCTCCTGGGAATTCCCTCCACTGATGTCCCAGGCTGCAACCCCTTTATGGCCCTCTGGTCTTCTTTCACGATTTATCTTCTCAGTTTGGTGGAGCGCATCCTCTGGTAGCTTCTTGAGAAGCAGTGTATGGGAGATACAGGTTCTGAAAGTTGAGCCTGAACGGATGAAAATGGTCACTTGTGTTATACGTTAGCTGGACTTAGAGAGTCCTAAGCATTGTTCTGTTGTCCTCTAACTTGTACTATTGAATAGTCTGACACATCTCAATTCCAGATATGTATCCTTTTGTTGATTCTGAAAATGTTTAGAACCTTCTAAAATGTCACAGTGTGTGTTCTTTTGTCATCCATTGTATGCGGGGTACTTAGTGAGCCCTCTTGATCTGGACGCACATGTTCTTCATTTTGGATGATTGTTTTTGTAGTATTTCTTTGGGAAGTTCCTCCCATTTTTCTGCTCCTCGTATTAACCAGACAGTGAATTTCCTGGTCCCATTTTCTTTTTTTTTTTTTTTAATGTTTTATTTATTTCTAGGAGAGAGAGAGAGAGATAGCGTGAGCAGGGGAGGGTCAGAGAGAGAGGGAGTCACAGACTGAAACAGGCTCCAGGCTCTGAGCTGGCAGTCAGCACAGAGCCCGACGCGGGGCTCGAACCCACGAACCGCGAGATCATGACCTAAGCGAAAGTCGGACACTTAACCGACTAAGCCACCCAGGCGCCCCTCCTGGTCCCATTTTCTAATTTTCTTCCCAATCTTTTCTGTCCTCTATTCAATCCTTTGTTTATGAAAATGACTGGTAGATTTCAATTATGCGTTTTGAAACTTCTGTTGAATTTTTTTTTTTTGTGATCATACCTTTTTATTCCAAGAGCTCTTTCTTAATTTCTGAAGGCTGCTTTCTGCAGCATCCATTTCTTGCTTCATAGTTGTAGTATCTTAACTTGCTGAGGGGGTTATTCTTTTCTCCAAGTTTCATTTTGTTGTATCTACTGCTTCTATTTTTTTTTCAGAGTTCTTTAACCAAATCCCATTTCCTTATTATCTTTCATATTGAATGTTTTCCTCTAATATCAGTTAATCCTTGCCTGTTAGTAGTTATTTAAAAGTAAGGCAATAAAAAACTTATTGGTCCCTCTATTCATAGATGACTTTTATCAACTTATGACTTGTCAGGCCAAGAACCAGTCATTTTGCTGGAGAACAGCCAACATCAAATCTGTGAGTCCTGAGGCACCTGGGTGGCTTAGTCAGTTAAGTGTCCGACTTTGTCTCAGGTCACGATCTCATGGTTTCTGGGTTTGAGCCCCGCATTGGTCTCTGTGCTGACAGCTCAGAGCCTGGAGCCTGCTTCCGATTCTCTGTCTCCTTCTTTCTCTGCCCCTCCCTCGCTCACACTCTGTCTCCTACTGTCTCTCAAAAATAAATAAATGTTAAAAAAAAAATTTTTTTTAGTCTGTGGGTCTTTTCTAGTGGATCAAACCATTTCTCCCAAGAAGATGCCTCCAGTCTTCTGCTGTGAGCGGATGTGGTGGTGTTGGTATAAGCGTGCAAGACCAACTCCTGGCATTTTCGAAGGTGTGCAGGGGAAGGAATTGAAGGTCCAACTTCTGTATCTCCAACTCTCCCTCCAGCGCCTTTGTTTTCAGTCCTGTGTGTTTCCTTTTTGCCGGTCTGGCTGCCCCTGGGACTGGAGTCTCTCTGTTTCATTGTCCCCAAAGAGTAAGACTCCTATCTCTGCTGGGTATGGAAGAATCTCTCACCTTCTAAGGGGGAAGCAGGAAAGGTCTTGAGGCTCTAACTACTCTTTATAGGACTTTCAAAGAGTTGTCTTGCTTGCAGCTGTAGCCTGACATGACGTGTGCAGGGGGTACTAGGCATCCCCAGGTCCGAAGGGGCCCAAGGGCGCTGGCATGCGGACTGGCCCCCCATTTGCTGGCTTTTCATCATGCGGGCAAGAAGGGCTCACCTTTCTCTTGGTTACATCACCTGTTACTCATCCATTTCCCCTCTTCTGAAAGCTTGTCGACATGGCCTATTCAGGGTCATCTCCTTCCTGCTCCTCTTGGTCTTTGGGGTTTTATACCTTTTAAAATTCCTTTGTGGTTATGTTTATTGCCTTCCAGTAGCAAGTGGAGAGAAATGCATGTGTTCAATTTCCCATGTTTAACTAAAAGGCCGCTGTAGTGTTTTTGTTTATTTGTTTGTTTGAGCCATCCCCTGGTGGCACCAATGTAGGACTTGGTTTCCCAGGGTGGTAATTTGGTAAGTCAAGTTTATCTGTCTTTGTGGGACATTTGTGTTTATTTCTCTGCTGCTCCATAGCCCAAATCCAAGCTTTCAGCAACCAGACTTATCATCATAATGATTTATTATACAAGTGAAGCAATAATTCACTTGCTATTAAGTAATTTTCTGGATACACACCTACTGAATTCTCTTGAAACGTGCCTATCTTTCAAAATGCACAAAATGAATACATGAGCCTCCTAGCTATCACTCACCTGGAAAAAGGAACTTTCCCGGACTCAACATACAAATAAGAAGGTACCCACTATGAAAGGGCTTTTCAGAGGAATCAGGATAGGCTTCTAATTCACCCCCAAACTGCCACAATTGCTGTCAGACTTATTCCCTAAAATTCTGTTTTTAGTTTTTAAACCTTTTTTTTTTCTTTGCCTAAGAGTTTCCCTCTTTGATGTGCAAGTACTCTTGGGAGGTGTTAACACAAAGAAATCTTCATATAAATTAAAAATATGAAGATTTGGGGTCACCTGAGTGGCTCAGTTAAGTATCCGACTCTTGATTTCAGCCCACGTCATGGTCTCATGGTTCATGAGTTCAAGCCCCTTGTGCTCTGTGCTGACAGTGCGGAGACTGCCTGGGATTCTCTCTCTCTCTCTCTCTCTCTCTCTCTCTCTGCCCTTCTTGTGCGCTCTCTCTCTCTCTTTCTCAAAATAAGCAAATAAACTTAAAAAATAAAAAATAAAAAATAAGTAAAGGCATGAGGATTTTGTTTGGAGGGAGGGAGACACTGGAAAGAAGAGAGAAAGATGTTCTGGAGAGAAAGTGAGTGGAAGGCACCAAACTTCCAGAGAATGTGGGAGTTAATCAAATCAAAGCTCCTGGCACTCAGGTGTTGGGTCTGCCACATTTGCTTTGGCATGCCGTCATTTTTAATAGCATGAAGAATAAGAGCAGGTAGAGTAGTTATGCAGATTAGGGGGGTAGTGGCTAAGAGTGGCTCTCAGTGCCTCTGGGGGCCAGAGAGACCGGAGTTCAAATCCCACTTCCATCATTACTGGCTGTGCAAAATTAAACAGTCCCTCTCTTAGTTTTCTCATCTGCAAAACAGATAATACCTATTTCTAAGTGTTGTGAAGAATGAGTGAGGTTGTATATGTCAATTGCTTAGCAAAGTGCTTGGCAACTGTAAATGCTTAATAAACGGCAATTATGAATGATGGTGATAATGACAATGATAACCAGCTTCACAGTTTTATGCAGAGCTGCCTCCGAGTGGGTCGGTGCCCAAAGGCACTCACGTGGAGGTGTAGGTCTCCTGGGTCAATTAGCCCAAATTCCCTGTAAGTCTGTGAACAGTTACTCAACCTCAGAACAATCTCATCCTTTCTCATCTATACATGAGAACAAGCTCTTAAAATTGAATTTGGTCTAGAATT
Organism: Crocuta crocuta; assembly: GCF_008692635.1. Lineage (NCBI taxonomy): Eukaryota > Metazoa > Chordata > Mammalia > Carnivora > Hyaenidae > Crocuta > Crocuta crocuta. The sequence goes on from NW_027532825.1 coordinate 9,393,690, forward strand.
AAGTAAATTCTTCCATAATCCAGCTAAGAACAGCCCCTTCCAGAGCTAGATACCTCTATTATACAGAGAAGACGTCTTTTTTTAAAAAGAGATCTTATTGCATTTCAGTTTTACCAAATGCTCTCACTCTTCCAGCTGGTAAAAATGGTGTCATCTAGAAAGCAAACGGGGCAGGCCCCACACCCAAGTGTCAGGAGCTTTGATGTTATTCACTTCCACCTTTCCTTAAAACCAACATTCAAGCCTGATTGGGGTTCTTATGGTTTCTGTCTCACTAAATACAGCAAAGTTTCTACTCTCACATCTATGATTTCCATGAAATGGAAGAAGTCTTTTTTTTAGTATATATTTTTTAAGTTTATTTATTTATTTTGAGAGAGAGAGAGCAAGAGCAGGGGAGGAGCAGAGAGAGAGCGGGAGAGACAGAGAATCCCAAGCAGGTTCTGAGCTGTCATCAAGGAGTTCAATGTGGAGCTCGATCCCACAAACCATGAGATCATGAGCTGAGCGGAAAACCAAGAGTCAGATGCTTAACCAACTGAGTCACCCAGGCGCCCCAGAACAGAAGTCTTTATGGATTAGGCAAGTCCTGGTCTGGCCTTGAAAGATGTGAAATCTCTGTTTGAGGGTGGGTAGCAGGCTCTACAGAGCCCAGGGAATGGGGCAGGGAGGCAAGGGGTGGGACTCCTAGCTGAAGTATGTTCTTGGAGCCCCATGGATTAGAAAACAAGAGGCAGAGGAGGAGTGAAGAAATGCACAAATTGGAAGTGCATTTCTAAAGCTTTGAGGGTTTTGAGGAAAGCTGAAATTTAATATAAGGACAAAAAGCAGCTGAAGTTTCTTAAGAGGAGAGATGTCGTTGCATGTCACACCTCCTGACGCCACCACAGAACAGCTGAGAGAGGTCTAGGGGGTGCTGGACAGAGTCGGGGGGACATGGCCAGTCTGGCTCTCCCCTTGGTGGCAGCAGGATCAGGGGCTCCTATTCAGACCTCAGAGTTTTGTCTGCGGAAGGGACAGCAGACCAATCATCTCAATGGCTTGTTTTCCCTGTCTGCCTGGTATTGGGGTGTCTCTCTTCTCTTTCATGCCTGGGATCATAAACTGCTAATTATACATATTTTAACCATTAATATGTATTGTGGCTACCTAAAATCACCATAACACATACCTGTATAAATCAAAGGACTACAAACCTGTAACACAAACACACGGATATACACATATCTATCTACCTGTGTACGTATTCGTATCAGTATATGTGCAATTCATTTGTTATGCGTATTTTATAAATTTTAAAATTCCTCTTCAGCAAAGGCACATTGGTCCTTTCTCCAATTAACAAGCATGTTGTTTACAGCACAGATATTTATTACTATTGCTGTTGTTGTTGTTACTTTTATTATTATTATTATTATTAAGATTTAAAATCCAATAGTCTTCCTTTGGCTTAAGGGTTAACAACTTCATAAAAATGAAGTTTTTATGGCATAAAAACTGTAATTTGGCACTGTGCCAACAACAATCTTTTAAATAAAATGCCTTGCCTTAAATACCATAAAAAATCAGTTCCATCTCTTTCTCCCCGCCCCCAGAAAAATCACCTTTTCATTAACTTGAGGTGATGATTTCCATGTGAATGATATTGTTTATCTGCACTTTCCCCACATTTGACCTTATTTCTTCTGAGAAATATGGAATATTACTTTGGGCTTTTGAAAGGCAGGGGGCTGGAGGAAGTTTCTATTAGAATAATCTCCACCTAAAGAGGTTTTAAGACTCACCTATCCATTGACCCATGAAGGGTAAATGCTAAATTCCTACCGTCAAATATTCATTCTAACCCTTCAGAATAGATGAATGAGCTTGCCTCTTTTTTAAATTACTCCAAGATGGATAAGATTTTTACTGTCAGATGAAAGGTGATAATCATGACCACCACCAGAATCACTATCACCTGGTTGTTAACAATGACAAAAATGACAAAGAAATTCGGCTTCACCCCACGACTTCCTTTGTAACGTTTATTTATTTGTGTGTGTGATCTAGGCACTTTCGAATGCAATCCCATGTCCATATTCAGTGTGTGTTTACCAATATACTGACGTATTCATGCATTCTTTATAAGCCCTGTAGTCTAGCTTCCTGATGGGCCCCGTATTAGCATTCAATTAACTGTTTCTCAAAAGACTTAACCTGCTGACCCCTGTGTATTTAAAGTGTGCTCTGGACCTGACATTTTCTCAAATTTTGTTCCTAATAACGGGCACCGGGGCTCCATTCCCCACGCCTGCTCACCTTTAGTCAGCCTGTGGCCAACGGCGAGGCACGGTGTTGGAGGCAAATGGGTTCTGACAAATCTCCACCGTATGCGTGGTTTCAAAATTACCTTGATCTAGGGTGGCTTTCACTGAAACGAGGACTTTCCCAGTTCTCTAGCAAATTCTGGGGCACCTGGGTGGCTCAGTCAGTTGAGCATCCGATTCTTGGTTTCAGCTCAGATCATGATCTCACAGTTTTGTGGGTTCGAGCCTCACGTGGGGCTCTGTGCTGACAGCAGGGAGCCTGCTTGGGATTCTCTCTCTCTCTCTCTCTCTCTCTCTCTCTGTCCTTCCCCCACAACTCATGCTGTCTCTGTCTCTCTCAAAATAAATAAATAACTTAAAAAGTATATCTTAGTAAATTCTACCCATTCATTTCACTCAGAGTGTTTCTCTTCTCTATAAAGCGGGCACCAAGGGGCATTTTTCTGATTTTAAAATCAAGACAATACTATACACTAAAAGCTTTCCTCCTGTTTCTTTTTATATCTTGTTTTTTCTTTATAATTTATATTCTGACTTGACTCAAGGATAAAACCAAGATATTCATATGAGTTTTTTGATCCTTGGAAATAATTTTTTCCCTGTAAGAATAAAATTACAACTGAAAAATTTCAACTGCCTTGTAAAATTCAAGAATAGTTAATTAGGGGGTTAAAAATATAAACATCTAATCCGTAATAGCTTAAGATGGCAGTATCTTTTCTCTGGGGAGCAGAAACTTTAGAAATCTGATTAGCATTGCTAATCAACACAGATCCTTGCAGTACATAGTTATTATATAGCTACATGCCAAGTCTAATTAATATTCCAGAGTGCCAGTCAAGATTCATTTTTGTTCATTTGATCTATGAACTTTTTCAAGTAAAACACTGATTTGGGGGATATAATTGGCCCCTCGAGGGTATACTGTGTTTTAAAAGTTGAAGGAAAAAACCCACTCAATTTTTATGCCTTAAGCAATTCTATGCGGATACTTATTGAAATAGCTTGCCAGTGGCAACTCATTTTAAACAGTATTTTTTAATGTTTTGTCTCTGCCCTGCCCTTTTTTTTTTTAGTTATACAATAACTGTACCCCAAAAATGAGTGGGCAAAGAGAGCATTTGTGATGAAGCATAGTCCCAACAGTATAAGCATCCAATCAGTATATCATCTATTGCTAATAGATCACAGGGCTTATGTGCTATGTGCTACCCTCAATATATAGAAATATTTTTGTTATAGAGAACAGTTCTTTGTAGAGAGATTTATTCTGGGGGAATTTACCTGAATTCATTCACATAGAATAGTATGTGTATATTTAAGTTATCACATTTGAAAGACTAATTTTAATCTTTTAACTTTCTAAACCACCACGTTCAGCAAATTTCAAATAAGCAGACACATTTAGAAGGGATGGCTCCTGCTTTGGATTTAATTTAATATACAAGTGAGAAATCAGGTGCCTCAGAATTACAGATGGGAAGGATGACCACAAAGGCCCTCTGAATCCCATCTGTAACAACTCAGCTCTGCCTGAGGACTTCTGAGGAAGAAATCACTGCCTCCTTAGTAGGCACAATTTGGACTGAACTAGCTATTGGATAATTCTTACACTGTACCAAATCCAGCCCCCCACAATTCCATCCATTGGCATTTGTTCGGCCCTCTGAACCCATCTAGAATAAACCTAGTCTTTCTCCCACATTTTAGTAAACCTTTCCAATATCTGCAGACCTCTCTCATGTCCTTCTAAGTTTTCATGACTGCAGGTTGACTGTTTTGTTTCATTATTCAGTCCTTGTGTGCCATGGCTGTGAATCTTTTCGTTTTCCAGGGAGCTCTCATTTGACTATGCTGCAGTTCTTTACCTTCTAAACAGAGGAGTATCCAGAACTAAATGTTCTTCTCTTTTAAGAGTAATCATGTTGTTTTAGTTTATGTACATATATATATATATACTTCTGTGCTTAGATCTTTATCTGTATCTAATCTAGCCAAGTATGTATGCTTATAATATGGCTATGGACTACTAGATATTAACCTAGAGGATATAAAAATACATATTCAAAGAGGTATGTGTACCCCAGTGTATAGCAGCATTATCAACAATATCCAAACTGTGGAGAGAGCCCAAATGTCCATTGACAGATGGATGGATAAAGAAGATGTGGCATATATACACAATGGAATATTACTCAGCCATCAGAAAGAATGAACTCTTGCCATTTGCAACATTGATGGAGCTAGAATGTTATTATGCTACACGAAATAAGTCAATCATAAAAAGACAAATATATGATTTCACTCTTATGAGGAATTTAAGAAACAAAAGAGATGAACCAGTAGGAAGGGGAGAAAAAAGAAGAGAGGGAAACAAACCACAAAAATCTCTTAATGATAGAGAACAAACAGAGTTGTTGGAGGGAGGAGGGTGGGGGAGGGGCTAGATGGGTGAAGGGTATTAAGGAGGGCACTTGTGATGAGCACTGGGTGTTGTATGTAAGTGATGAATCAGTGAATTCTACTCCTGAAACCAGTATCGCACTTGATGAGAATTTAAGTTAAAAAATAATAATACAGCTATGGAGTATGATAGCTAATATCTGTGATTTTAAATTTCTTTAATTCCTTATGCAGAGAAAGTTGAACCAAAACAACTAAAGGATTGGACAGAAAGGCTATATTCATCTAAATTTTCTAGATTTTTACCTTAAGTTTACTACCCACAGATCTCTAAATACTAAGAATAATTCATAAATAGCTTCTTTTCATAAGGAAACAAAAAATAAATTGGTACTGAAGGTAAAATACTACTATAAAAATTCTTCCTAAAAGTCTTCATGATGTTTCTGGGGTCATACAATTCTTAGCAAAACTTCTTAATCTCTTTGTGGATCCCCAAAAACCTAAAGCTAGTATGTTGAGGCTGAGATGCAGAGATTCCCAGGCTTGTTTTAGAACTAATACCATCCAATCAACTGGGTGCTGATAACCGCTTAACAGCCCACTCTCCAGGGGAAAAAAGTATGCATATACACATGTACATGCATTTATTATAAGCTGAAATTAAGAACTGTAACACAGTTTACAAATAGTGGCAAAATGTACAATACTACCTATTTAAAATTCTGTACACCTATAATTCTGTTATTTTACTATTTCCTACAAGATCCACTCTAAGTTTCTATCATCAACAAGAGTTTTGCAGAATTTGACTACAAATAAATGTTTGCTTACTATCTGATTCAACAAAAATCACTCATGCCATTGACAAACGTTCTGACTGAGTATTGATGGGTATTTTCATCTATGTTAACAAGACGAAAGTGAAATACTGAAGACTCATGTTGGAACTTCACACATTCATCAATTACTGACATAAGTGACCTCTTTGTAGAATCATATAGTATTTTTTGAATGCTAGAGTATTTATTCACTTTATTGTGTTATTCACAAATAACTTACAGAGACAACACATGTTTAAATTTAATTTACATTATTTGCATTTTCTCCATCACTTTCTCAAGTCTAGAAAATCAACAAGACAATCAATGAAGTCCTAATTTTTAGCATTTGCAAATTTCCATGGTATAAATACTCTCTCCATGGCCAATTTCAAGCTACCAACATGACCTCACTGAATGTAGGGCTGGGGAAAGATACACCATATCACTATATAGTATCCACCATACAAACATAATAAACAACTAAGAGCATAAATAATAAAGTATCGAAAATATTTAGGAGATGATGAGTTCTTAGTATTTATTGCCCTTGCTTTAGAATATAATTTGTGGGGCGCCTGGGTGGCTCAGTCGGTTGAGCGACCGACTTCAGCTAAGGTCACGATCTCACGGTTTGTGTGTTCGAGTCCCGCATCGGGCTCTGTGCTGACAGCTCAGAGCCTGGAGCCTGATTCAGATTCTGTGTCTCCCTCTCTCTCTGTCCCTCCCCCATTCATGCACTGTTTCTGTCTCGGTAAGAAATAAACATAAAAAAGATTTTTTTAAATAAAATATAATTACAGCATTATGTAACTTAATTCTTTTTTTAAATTTTTTAAAATTTATTTATTTATTTATTTTATTTCTAGGAGAGAGAGAGAGCATGAGCAGGGGAGGGTCAGAGAGAGAGGGAGACACAGACTCTGAAACAGGCCCAGGCTCTGAGCTGGCAGTCAGCACTGAGCCCGACGCGGGGCTTGAACCCACAAACCGCGAGATCATGACCCAAGCGAAAGTTGGACGCTCAACCGACTAAGCCACCCAGGCGCCCCTATGTAACTTAATTCTTAATAGTGACTATGTTTAACAACTGGTTCACAACATTCCTGAACGTAACGATAGTCTCGCTGGCTCCAGGACATCACTGGTGATAGATCTGGAGAGTTATTCCATTTTTCAAAATCTACCTTGATGTACTAGACTCCTCCCTGGGCCATAGAATCATTGATTTAAATTGAAACTATTACTCAAAATTTAAGTCCAAAATAACCTCATCAGCAATGCCACTCATATGATTTATACTTCCTACTCTGTAAATAAACACACCAGAACTACATCTCTAATATTTATTCTAAGTCATTGAAATGTGACATAAATTACTCTATGAAACCAAACAATTCTTTTTACTAATGCTATAAAAACACTGTAAGCTCATACACAAGAACTATAGTTGCGTCTTAGAATAATCTAAAATCCCCATCAAACAGATGGAGGGAATATCTCATCCTATGCATAGACACCTTATGCTCATACTTATCAGGCTAAATTTAGTCCTTCCCAAATACCAACTCATGCTAGCTATCAATACCTTGGATTAATACCAACAAACACAATGTGGCAATTCTGTACCTATTAGTGAGTATTGAAAGGAGAATAATTATAATAGAATTAACTTGACTTTATCCAGAAATTAATAATAATTAAGATAGTTAGGAAACCCAAAACACAACTAAAGTAATTTTTGCTTATAATTGTATGCTTGAAATTTTATTTTTGTTTTGGTTGGGAAATTCTTGTATCTATGCTACAAAGGAGATATGCTTTTTGTTGTAAGTAAGATATTATCTAGAAATTCTGGGGTATATAGAAGTATATGTGTTAGTGCATAATCAATATACAAACCTCTCTGCATACTTATTTTGCTAGTTTGATGATTTTGTTTTTTTTATCCAGAAAACTAACGCTGAAAACAGAAGTCTGTAGATAGCTCCTAGAGACCCATCTCATACAGTTATTGTGAGAACAAGAAAAAAACTACCATTTGGGGAGTGCATTTATTTTATATTAGTTTCTTAGAGCAAGTGAAAGCATCTCTGGGAGAAAGTTCCTGAGTGTGTGTGTGCCACACCTGGAGAGTGCCAAGGCTGGATGAATATGATAAAATATCTGGGGACATGACACAGGGTAGCTCACAGCCTCCCATGAGTCAGTGGTGAGAAGATCGTCAGGAAGACGTGCAGGTCTATCTGGATGCTGGGTGCGAACCATTGCCATGAACTCTCTAGCCGAGTTCTGAGGAAAGGACTAAGGTTGATCCCTGATGATTTACCTAGCCAGATCCCAACCAGCAGCCAGGCTAGGGTAGAAGCGGGCATTATTAAAGGAGAAGGGCAAAGAGAAAGAGAAAGAAAACATCCCAGCCCCCTTAGACCCTCACCTGCTCTATGCACTATATGCCAAAACTGCATCAAGTGCTTTAACTCCAACTATCACAATAACCGTATGAGGCAGGTATTATGGTCAACCTCATGTTGCAGGTGAAAGTCATGGATGTTAAATAACAGTTAGTGGCAAGGCTGCTGACTTGAGTCTTCTTGAGACCAATTCCAGAATCATGGTTACATTCCACTGTGCTGAACCCATGTGTCCTTCCAGATCATTACTCTACTCTTTTCAATTTTGTTCAGTCCTCCAGGAGCCCGACCTATACGGACTACTGAAACCTTTTTTTCTCTCTGGTTTCCAGTTGAGTTTTGTCAATGGAAGGAAAGAAGAGAATAACATTGGGGCATTTATTCCCACCCCCTACCCCGTCTCTCTTCCTGGGGGGGAGGGGGTCTAGGAATGGCTGTATCATCCAACAGATGTCATCCTAGCCAAATGACACTCTTCTTCTGGGTTCTGGTATCTGCCACTCCTTTACTCTTTCAAGTTGGCTTTACCTGTTCAGATAAAGGGCAAGAGCATGGATCCAAGGATGATGAAGTCCAAGGGTGATAAGGACATTGTGTTACTAATGTTTGGGGAGGAGGCTTCCTATACTTTATATTGCCCCCACGTTCTATTTAAACTTTTGTAAATAGTGCCATTATTACACTCTACTTAATTTAACAAATTTGAGTGTGCCGTCTCTTTCTTGCCCAGATCCTGGCTACAGCAACTACCATAATATTCTGCCATGTACAAAAATTGTTGGTCTTTGGTTAATTAGCTAATTCAAAAGAAAACCTGTGCCCATCATACTTTTGTGTATGTTTTATTTGCTCTTATCTAGCAAAGTCTATTGAAGTTGATAAGTATGGGAAAATTAATACTGGTGTCTTTGTATATAAAAAGCTTATATAAAGTAATAAGAAAAAAAAATGGATTCCCCAATAGAAGAAATCAAGAACAGAGGAATTACCACTAGCCAAAAATCACAAAAAGACTACTTAAGCCTGATTAGTCATCAAAGAAATGCAAAGTAAAAGAAATTCCACTACTCACTTATCAAATTACGCAAGACTAAAAATAATTTTTAAAAATCAAGCTCAATGAAAGAGTCAGAAAATGGTTATTCTCAAATAGAGTTCATGGATATATAAATTTGTATATCTTTTCTGGAGGGCTTTAAAATGTGCATGTTTATTAATCTAGTAATTCTATTAATTAATCCTAAGGAAATGATTAAGTAGTTTAAATTTTAATTTTAAATTAGAAACAATCTGTTCAGCTAAAGAGGATTAATTAAATAAATGATAATAAGCACCCTATGTTCATCACAGCATTACTTACAACAGCCATGATACAGAAGTAACCTAAAGTTAACTTATAGATGACAGGATAAAGAAGATATGGTATATATACACAATGGAATATTACTCAGCCACCAAAAAGAATAAAGTCTTGCCGTTTGCAACAACATAGATGGACCGAGGTGGTATTATGCTAAGTGAAATAAATCCGACAAATACTGTGTGATTTCACTTATATATGGAATCTAAAAAAAAAAAAACAAAAACAATTGAACAAACACAACAAACAGAAACAGACTCATACATATAGAGAACAAACTAGTGTTTACCAGAGAGAAAAGGATGGGGGGTGGGCAAAATGGGTGAAGAAGACCAAGAAGTATAATCTTCAAGTTATAAAATAAATAAGACACAAGGATGTAGCTAATAGTATTGTAATAACTTTGTACTGTGACAGATGGTAACTAGACTTATTGTGGTGACCATTTTGTAATGTATAAAAATATTGAATCACTGTATTATACACCTGGAACGAATACAATACTGTATGTTAGTTATTCTATTCCTAAATAAAAATTTTAAAGAAAATTATCTTGCTACAAAGCCAATACATAAAGAGACACACCCATATGATAAAATACTTCATAGTCATTTAAGCTCTTGCTATAAAAATGTTTAGAAAGGTTTACCATAGATAGTTTCCATACAAACAAGCTAAATATAGAGAGGGCAAGCTACAATATGGTTATAGATTACCTACAGGTAAGCAAGGGGCATGTCTTTGGGAGCACAGGGGCCATTTTATGGAGGTTGAAATTTATTCTGTGATCAATAATAGAAAGCCACTGTAAGGCTTTAAGTAGTGGAGAAAAACAATACTCACAAGGCTATAAATTCTACATTACCTGAAGTCTGACCACCAAATCCTGGGAAATATCCACCTCATGGAATTTCTGCCAGTAAAAATACTTTGAAAATGCTCATTTATGTCCTCATCATTATCATCACCATCATCGTTAAAGAAAGCCTGGAAGTAAGAGAAGTTTCACTTATAGACACACTCAGAAATCTACGAAGTTCATCTACTTGGACGTAGAGGAAATCTTTTTGTGAAGGGTTCTGCAGACTGGCATTTCATATTGCTCATTTGTGGCATATGCCACAACCTACAGAGAATGGTCACGAGCTGCGAACTGGACATTTTCCCATGGTGCCCTGCTTGCCTTCCCACCTAGGTTCATCCACTGACAGCACTGTGTGTGAAGGCTGGCACTCAGGAAGTTTCCATCCTGGCTTCTCATGTATTTCCCGAAGGAAAGGAGAGTTGGAGGGTATTGGTTCAAGGAAAATAAGATTCTGAGCTAGAATTTTTATCATGGTGAAAAAAAAAACCCTCAGAATTCAGTTCATGACTTTTACAGTTAATAAAAACTGCTTAGTCTGGCCACTATTTGAGCAACTCATTGCAGTTGAGCACATTTTAATTTGCTGGGTCCATACTTAAAATAACCACAGATAACTCTGAGTTTTAATATGGTCTTTGCTCCCCCACTTTTTTCAACAGAACCAGAAGGAACTTTCGATTTCATTTATATATCTGTCTGTCTAAAACACCAGGAAAACACATTCTTGCCTCTGGTGACTTCTCTTGATGGAAATAATCATACATTAGAAAATGGAGAATCAATTAAGAATTCAAGGTGTTTAAAGGTAGAGTGGGGAAAAAATTGAAGTATAAAACCCTCAAATGTAGAATTCACTTAATTTTTAAAGATTTTTAGAAAATTGTGGTACAGATGATTTTCTTATAAACAACAATAATTACGTGAAATGTCTTCAAATGTACCAACTTTCTTTTACCAGTTCATCCTTCTTCACAATGTCTAGTGGTAGACATAAAGGCTCAGAAGTGGTTTATTATAACTGAAATTTCTGTCTGTTATTACCAAAGAGAAATGTATTGAACTTAATATGTGAGGTTTGGGAAATCTGTTTTCATTTGCTGTAACCAATGGTCTGTCATAAGCGTGGACATAGTGGACTTTCAGATTCTATCCTCCATCCGCCCCTAACACCCTAACATGAGACTTCTTTTATTTGTCTTCTGTTTATAAAGACCAGCTTCCAAAATCTAAACTAAACCTCTTCATCTCTAAGAAAAATGAAAGTGATAAAGAGGATAACTTTCTGGAAAACTGGACACACAGATATCTAAAAGATAATTGATCTATGTTCATTAAATGATGTAGAAGCTATCCTCTCCACTTAACCTTACCTCAAACAAGATATTCGGATTTTGTTAGGAATATCTATTCACTAATAAGAAGACACTGCCCCCAAAAGGCATTTACTTACCTTAAATATATTTTTTAATGTTTATGTATTTATTTTAAGAGAGAAAATGCGTGCGTGCACACACACATGCACACATGAGCAGGAGAGGGGCAGAGAGAAAATCTCAAGCAGGCTCTTATCACAGAGCCTGATGCAGGGCTCTCACAAACCATGAGATTATGACCTGAGCCAAAATTAGGAGTCAGACACTTAACCAACTGAGCCACCCAAGCGCCCCAGCATTTCCTTACTTCAGTTTATCAGAGAGAAAAGGAACAGATATGTCTTAGTAATATTGCTTTTGTGGTAGTTTTATAACTTTCCACAAATTTGTTGACAGCCTCCTCATCAAAAAAGCAGAGTAAAGTTCCCCTCTTTCTGAATCTGAGGGAATCGTAATGACTCATGATTCTAATGAATAGAAAGTGGTAGAAGTGATGCTGTTGACTTCCAAGGATAAGAGAGTGAGGTCCAGTTGATGAAAGCCAGATTCCACATGCTTTTCTCTTCTCTCCTTCCCTTCCCTTTCCCTCCCCCTTTCCAACTTCTCCTCCCCCTTCTCTCTCCTTTCCTCTTCTTCCCTCCCTTCTCCTCCCCTTCTCCCCTCCCCCTTTCTTTTACTTTCTCCTTGTCCTGGGAACCACAGCCACCATGTTGAGGGGAAGCCCAAATCACATGGAGAATACATAACTATTCCAGTCAACAACCCCAGAAACAGTCCTAACCAACAATCAGCATCAACCACCAGACATGTGAAGAAACAAGCCTTCAGTTTATTCCAACCTCTAGCCTCTGAATTGCCTCAGTTGAAGCCAAGCGTAAGAGAAACACATGGACTCTACCAACCTATCCCCAAACTGAAAATGTGTAAGCAACTAAAAGTTTGGGGTTAGGTTATAATGCAGCCATAGACAATGTGAACAACCATATCATTGTAATGACAGTATTTGTTAAGAAGCAGTGGTGCTTCTTTTTTGTTTCAGAAGCAGTGCTACTTTAAATGAGTATTGATGGTGGGTATTCTGGATGGGCCTGAAGCTAGGCAGAAGGAATGGGAAGGACTCTTAGAATTTTAGCCTCTGTAGTTTCTCTTAAGCTTTCCCAGCTTAGGTAATTCAGAGGCAGATTTCAGTAATTTGTAACTAACGCTCCACCTGGCACTACCTCCTTATCTACCAGGATGAATAAGAATTCTTCTCATTCTTGAAATCAAGAAACTGATCCCATTCACAATTGCACAAAATACCATAAAATACCTAGGAATAAACATAACCAAAGATATAAGAGATCTGTATGATGAAAACTATAGAACACTTATGAAGGAAATTGAAAAAGACACAAAAAATGGAAAAACATTCCATGCTCATGGATTGGAAGAATAAATATAGTTAAAATATCATGACTACCCAAAGAAATCTACACATGCAATGCAATCCCAATCAAAATTGAACCAGCATTCTTCTCAAAACTGGAACAAANGAATTCTTCTCATTCTTTACTTCCCATCAGAGAAAGTTATAGCTGACCACAACTCTCTCACTCTGCTCCTTTGCCCATGCTGTTTGCCTAACCTGGAATGGCTTCTCCATTCTAACTTCAAGACAACAATTTTAGAAAAATGTCTTACCTAAATGCCACCCCAGAGATCACGAACATATCAGTGTTACAAGGGTTATTCAGTTATGAGTAACATGAACCTAGTCTGGCCCTGCTTAAGCAAAAACGAGATAGGGGGACAAAGAATTTGTTGTAAGGGTTTGAGGCAGCTCACAGAGTCAAAGGAAAATGCTAAATATCTAGATTTCTGAAAAGATGTTAATCAATACTCTTCCAGGAATCAAGGTGATAAAAACTACTGGCATTTTCTAGGATCACCATCATGTAGACACACTCCATGGAGCTGCTTTTAAATACTTGGATCAGATCGCTCAGTTCAAAAATTATCTTCCCAAGAGAGAACAAACTGTCTACTTTGGGGCACATACTATCTCTTTGTCTGGGAAAAGATGGAGCATCTTGTTTGGCAGTTCCACCAAGACTCTCTTTAACTGGAAAGGAGTACTTTGCCGAAGTCACATCCACATCTTGTTCACTCACTGTCCACCATAACACCTGATCCTTAAAACTGAGTCATGGCCTCCTTTACTCATTTCTATAGTCTAATCAGTTCCCTGCCATCTGTAAACTCTACGAAAACAGGGACAGAGTGTGTCTAATTCATTATTACATTCTTAGCCCCTTGTACAATGCTTAGTGCAAAGGTGCTCAATAAATATTTGTTGACTATGTTAGCAAACACTTCTTTACCTTTGTTTTCTTATTCATTTTTGTTCACACACACACACACACACACACACACATTCTTCTTTTAGTTGAAGAGTAGACTCCTGTGAATAGAGTCTATTTCTTCTTAATATTCAGTTAAGTATTTACCAAGTGTGGATGATGTCCAGAAACATCCAATTCAGAAGCAGTTCAATTCAAAAAACATTTATCTGGCACTTAATATATGCAAGATCTATTATCTATCCTCTAGGGGCTTGCTACCCAGCAAGGGAGGCAGACAAATGCACAAGTTATTATAATACTAGGCAAACACTGGAAATGGCTGCAAAAAGAGGTTTGAAAAATGAGGGGACAGTTGGAAAGCGAGGTGAGGCAAGATTCATTGTAATGGGTGAAATCAAGAAGCTTCGCCAAAATATTTTGACCACAGAAAGGGGAAGGGGCAGCAGACGGGGACACCCTCAGTAAGTGGATCTAAATAAATTAACCTCTCAATAAGTTCATTATAAGCAGCTTAGAGAACACATCAAGATATTAAATGGTTATTTGCACCTGGCCCCTTTCACCTAATTGAAATGAAGGGATAGTAGCTAACAGTGTATGGCTATATAGATTCTATAGATTTTCCTCTAAAAGACTGGCCTCTAGTAGGAAAAAAATGCCTGTTTGAGGGGTCAGAAGACGAAGAATCAAAGCATCCTTCCAAAAGGCATTATAAAAGTATTGCCATTTTCGTGAGGTAAATTGCCTTTAAGAAGGTCTAATACAAGCCAACTTTAAGATTTAAATGAAGAATGTAAGCTACAAATTCCTAGGGGTGTCTAAGACTGTCACAGTCTTAAAGATTTTGAAGAAAGAAGATTTTGGAGCCACCATGAGACATAAAAGCAGAGAAATCAGTTTTTTAAAAATCTGACCTAGAAGTTAGGACTGATTGAATACACAACTTAACTTTTATAAAAATATGAAGAATTGGACGATTCGGCCCTTGAATACAGTGCTGGAAGAAAGTATCTTCTAGGCGGTGGCAAGAAGGGAATGGTGTCAGAAAAAGTACAACTCCCATTTATCAGAGCTGGATGAGAGGTTCAGTAAATAAATCTGTACCCAATCTACACCACAATTTGAGGAGGTGAGTTTCCTTCCCAAGGGACGAAACATCCTGTACACTCAGCAAAGAAAGTCACAACTGTCAGGCAGGCACAATATATGAAGGGGATAGTCACTGTCACTGGCTTCAAGGGAAGTTTGCCTCTTCTATTTAATATTAAGACAAATGTGTACAATTAGTTCAATTTGAAAGTATGACTTACTATTTCTCAATATCACTTTTTATTTATCAATAGCAATCGATGCACGTTAAATAGGTGGTTTTAGAAGTGCCAATAATTTCTGATAAAAGTGCATGGGGCATGGGTAAATATGTAATTAAAAATGTGTGGGGTTGCCATGGTAACAACAGACAGCTGCTCCCAGAGGGATCCTGATTACTTTGGTGTCTATAAAAGGTTTTACTAATATCAACCAAAATCTCTAAATATCCTTAATAAATGTAATAACACATTTCCCCCTAAATATGGGCTCAACGTCAACTTAACCTTCTTAAGTTGCACCTCATTTTCAATCTTAGAATTGCACTGAAAGACGTTTTGAGGCTGTCATTTTATTTTTGGTTTATTTGTTGTTGTTGTTTAATGTATAAAGGGTTCGTTCTGGAAGATTAGAAAGTCCTAATGAACACCAACTATAAAAATTCCCAAAAGAATGGAGACAACATGGATTTTTACTTGCAGCCACAATCCAACACTTACCGTATAGCTAACCCTTTGTGAGGAGTGCTTTACTTGGCAGGCAGAAAAGAGCTCCCCACTGGCACAGCAAAGATCCGCATCCTAACTAAATGTCCTCTACTTCTGGAGCAGAGATTATTCTCTCTGTGTCTAGCCTGAGCTTTGGCCTTTATGGAGAAAGTTAGATTAGGAAAGCAGATCTTAGGGTTCAAAACATCTACTTCATCTGACCATTGATGTCTGGATCCACACTCCCTACAGGGTCACTTCTCAGACCTGAGAAAATAACACTATTGGTCTAAGAAGTGGGGGGAAGAAACTCACATTTATTAAATGCCCCCAATGTGTAGGCATCTAACTCGCCTTCCTTTATGTAATCTTCAACACCTTGTCAGATTGTTATTTGACCTCTTATGTTGAAGAAGAGGAGACGGAGGCACAAGAAGTCATAACCCTTTGTGTGGGTCAAGAGCAGTGATGTGAGCCCTGGTTACAATCCTTCTGCTGAGCCATTCTTCCCTTGTCTTATGTGAGTTCAATGGACTGTTTCTTTCTCTCTGAAATGTTGTGTAGTTCACCTTGCATCCTCAGGAAGATCTCCGAACATTTAATTGGAGGCAAGTGCTATGTTTCTATTTTTGGCAACAATATGGCCCAGGTAGAAAGAAATAAGTGCCTGGCCTGAAATCTGGCAAATTCCCTTAGAGACACGACTCACATGCCTTGGAGGGAAACCACCGAAAGGCTGGCTGCCATCAGGGTATCGACCCAACCGCAAGTTAGAGAAGCATTTGCTGTCGCCCACAGGCATCTGTTTCATATCACTTCTCAATGCCAAAATTATTTTTAAAATTTCTATGATTTAAAAGATTCACACACTCCAATATTTTAAATTTAGAAAAGAGTAAGATATATAACTGCCCCTTTCCATCCTTGCCCATCTCCCTGCCCACACACTCCTCAACATGAAAATAGTGAATTATGGCTTTCTCTGGAACCTGCTTGTCATCTATTCACAAGTCAGAATCCTTTCTTAAGTGGACTATGGAAGAAAGCATGTCCTGAAGAAGGAAGTGGTATTGTTATCAAGAGAAAAGGATCCCCAGAACTTTACTTTGGTCAAGGGAGTCCAGGGGAAGGGGGTAGGAGGCACTGATGCTTCTTCAGGGGGGGGCATGGCTAATTCTGAAAGCCTCAGAAATTTTGTGTTGGTTTTCTGATACCTGTTGCTAAAAATTAACCAAATTCCCTCCAAAAAGGCAAGTTAATTTTCAACTCTTAATAATGCGCAGTACAGCCAGCATTTGCTGAATACTGGTTACATTCTGGGCACTTAATAGGGCTCTACATTCATCATCTCATTTCAACCTCAAGCTGCCCTATGAAGTAAGTACCATCAATTCCTCCATGTAGAAATGGGGAAGCTGAGCCCTGACCACGTTATGTTCTTGGCCCAACCAGCTAACAAAACACACGGCTCTAGAGCCTTGACCTACTACATTATGCTACATGATAAACAAACAAGAATCTTGGGAAGAGAAGGTGGCAGGAGAAATGAGGAGAAGATACATCTAGTCCACTCTTCCTTTGGACATGACCAAGAAACAATTACTAAAGAATCACATCTGTTTTACAGCATCAGCACCAAACTCTATGATGAAAGCATCATGCATGCCATTTGTCCAGAATCACTTAATAATTCTTTCAAAAATTCTTCCTCACTCTTTGGGGGTAATAGTTTTTCCTCAAATGTTTAGGCTTCTGACCAATGAACTGCTTCAGAAATGCATGATTTTGAAGACTAAAATTTCCTGAAGAGTCACAGGAAATAATGAAGCAAATGGAAAGTCAATGTATAATGGTGGTTGCAGGCTATTGGAGGTTCGAGTGCCCATGTCTGGTTCACTTTTTGCAACCTCAGCACCCAGTGTGGTGGGTGAGCAAGACTGGGTGGTTGATTGTTTCTGGTATTTTCTCCACTGAGTCCAGAGAGCACAGCACAGCTCCTGCCACAGAACAGGTACTCAACAATTGCTGAGTGGATGAATGAACTGTCGAATGTGGAATGCATAAACCGCACAGCATAGAAAAGGCTTCTAGAACAAATAGAATAAATTATGGGTTTCACTTCTACTAAACTAGGCTGTAACTCCATTGTACACAGGCACATCTTTTTTGTTTTGACCCGTGGAAGTAGCACAAAAGTGTGAAAGTCAGCTTCAGAACTCTTCACAGCATAAAAGAGAAATATGAGAAATGAAGACACAGAGAGTTGATGAAAATTCCTAGGAAAAGTAATTTCAAAGACTCAATTTAGAAATGATCCCAGGATATCATGGTTTTATTTTCATCAATTGTTTTCTTTTGAGAGGAAAAGCGGGCTCTCCTAACTTCTGTAGAAGTCCTCCCTCCACCGGAAAGGGGGAGAAAAAAAAAAAAGAATGTTATCTTGTACAGCTTTGTGACTGTCAGAGAGCAAAGGAGGAAATGTGATAAATTTTGACAAAGAATAATAATAATCTTAAAACTCCTTTATTTACTCTTTAGTACCCTCTCTGGAAAAGGGCACATATACTAAGAATGGCATAAAATGACAAATATAATGATGTTGTAATTTTAAGGAGTACAAAATGTTAAAAATTTGATGGCCATTATAAAATAGCCTCATAATTACATTTATATTGAAAATGTCATCCCCTTTTATCTATATATTAAATATATGAAATCAATGTTTCAAGTACTTAAAAAATAATCTCACATATATATTTCTTTCCTCGCACAGGCGCAACTGGGCTGTTTTGCTTTACACTGAATGACGCATTTCATTATAGAAGCTAATTTCAAACACTGTTAAACTAAAACACTAAATTATTTTCATGTTCACTTGTTAAACGTTCAGATATGGTCACATTAAGGGAACCAATTTCAGCTTTCAGCTCTCTATTTTTAAATTTTAAGCCATCCATGTCCCCCCCTCCTAGGCTGCAAAAGTGTATTACCAAATAAACTGACAAAACATCTCAGCAACTAACATAAACGTGCAATTTTAATGCCTTCTAATCACACAAATCAATATGAGATTTTTGTGCTTGTGCATGACCTTCTTCAAATTATTCCCCCATTTTGGTTGAATCAGAACAAGCGTGGGCTATTTGATAAAAAACCCTAAGTGTGTGAAATAAGAGCCCTCGCCTCTTCTGCCAGACTCCCCTTGACAGAAAGATGATAGAAGCGTCACATCGCTGGAAGAGTAAATGCAAACTGACAAGAGATGAGCCTTTAGATGTTGAATATAATCTTGAATTGTGCTTGAAGTGTCTTATTATCTTGTCTTTTGATGTCTGAAGGGGCGGCTCATTGTTAGAAAAAGGAAAACCCTCGCACATCTTTGCCATTTTTAAAAATTGTTTGGCCTTTAACAACTGCTTTCCCAACTAATGTCCATTTCTCCTGACAATAAATATGGCAGGTCGTTGGCAAGTGACAAACAATTTACTTTACATGCCACACTTTTATGGGTTTTGAGAGCTCATGTGGAAGCGTATTTTTAAAGGTCTGCGGAAATTAGCGGCGTTACAAATGTTAAGAAGACTGAGATCTGCGGTGCATATGCTGATGCGAAGTTACTTGTGTCGACTTCCTGCTGTTTCTGGTTTTGTGATCTCACTGGGGCCAGGTTCCAAATTCAAGTTCTTTGTTTATCGTTGACTAAAAATGGCCAGGGAAAACTGAAAATGCCAACAACCAAGTCTGATAGATCCCATGAAGGAAAGGCCCTATTACAGATTTCCAGGGCGTGTTGTAATATTTAGAATGGTATATCAACAAAACCCCATTTCTAAGTAGGATATCAAGATCAACACTGGGCTCGCTGAATTTGGCCTCTGCTCATGGAGCCTTCTCTTAATTTCAGCTGTCTCTCACCTTTCGTATCTACCATGTGTTTGGTGGGTTTTGTTTTAACTTAAAAGTTAAATGATGTTCCCAGTCAATAGGATTCCATAGCTGTTAAATCACAGCCGTGCTAGTTTTATGTCACCCAGCCAGATTTTGTGAAAGCTTTCAAGATCTTTTCTCAGACCTCAGTCACTCTAAGAATCCATAAGAATTCTCAAAAGGACCATAAACTGTTACCAGGGTTCAGGTGATTGTGTCATTATAAAAACATATTGATACACTACAGATGACAAGACAGGTAGCTACCATACTAAGCTAGGGCAACCATCTCTACACCATCAGCAATGCCCAATCTGACCAGTTCTGGGTCTTTTTTTGTGTGTTTGCTTGATCATTTTCAGCGGGCAGCTAT
Organism: Crocuta crocuta; assembly: GCF_008692635.1. NCBI lineage: Eukaryota > Metazoa > Chordata > Mammalia > Carnivora > Hyaenidae > Crocuta > Crocuta crocuta. The sequence goes on from NW_027532825.1 coordinate 9,413,673, forward strand.
AGACGTCAATCCCTTTTCAAGCATGGTGCCTAATTGTTGACACTTTGCTGACTGCCTGCAGATTCTGATTGGAATATTAGCAAATTACATTAAACATGGAAGCTAATGGCAGAAGGAAAGATTCTAAACTAGATCAAGGAGGGTGGCTCAGTCGGTTAAACATCCAACTTCAGCTCAGGTCATGATCTCGTGGCTTGTGGGTTCAAGCCCCGTGTTGGACTCTCTGATGACAGCACAGAGCCTGGAGCTTTAGATTCTGTGTCTCCCTCTCTGCTCCTCCCCTGCTTACACTTTGTCTCTCTCTCTCTCTCTCTCAAAAATAAACATTAGTTTTTTTTTTAATTAAAGCAAGGAAATAGACTAGCATAACTGTAAATCTGAATAATTTCTTAGTAACTCTTAAGAGTAAAACCTGCCTTAACCTTAGAAATCAGAAAGAGATGAGCCAATCAGCAATCAGCATCTAAAATAATGACATAGGTTTGTTTCCAATAGCTGATGAAAGTTTTCCCACAAAATCCAGCTGATCCCTTTTCTGACTATTCATTCATGTATAGACTACAGTTAGATTAATGGATAGCAAGTGAATCCGTTAAAATGTTAGCTTTCTTCACTATTTCCTTAATGCTTCTCCTTTGGAAAACAGTGTGCTTCCTTTTTGACATGTTTCTGTTTTGCAATATTTTACTACTTGAAATTAGATCTATCAACGAAAACAACGCAGGTTTGGAAAAGGCCATTTCACCCCCACGCCCATACCACCTGCGTGTCTACACATTTTTAAATACAGGAAAATGTGTTTTTCCATTTGATGTTTTACTCTCTTCTACCCTTGGTTGATTTTGGCAAAAATTCACTCTGCAGTAATAATTTTTCATGCTTTATAAACAGCTTCAAATGTTTGCATTTTTAAATCAAATTAATCCCCCAGCCTCTCTTCCACTTCAACAGTGGTGATTCTCTCATGCAATAAGTAACCCCAAACCATTAATTTATAAAAGTAAATCTTGCCATATTGCTATTAAAAGACAAATCACCACACATGTGGCCATGGAGGACTGCAGAGGGAGATTAAGTACACCATACTATTTTAATAGCAAATGCTTAAAATGTGATTTCTTTATTGTGCATCAAACACCCATTCTATCTTGATATGTGTCCAGGTAAATGTATATTTAGGTCCATGAAATCCTCACAGGCACAAAATTGTGCTTAATCACTATAGAACAAATGCTTTTTACTTAAAAAAGAGAAAAGATAAATGTTTCTATTGTAGTCTATACATATCCCACAGATAGACAAATACTTGGGTTCCTAATGTTTAGATTCTAAAGGTTTTCCCTAGTTTGAGCAAGATCTGTCTGCCATATATATATGTATACCTTACAAGTCAAACTGTGCAGAAACCCCCAATCCCTTTACTGAACTAACTGCACATAGTCTGAGAAATCTTGTTGTCTCCTCTGCTCAGTGGTTAGCAGTTGCAAAAAAGACACCAGAATTTGAATAATAGCCCAACCACACCTGAAGTAATACTATAATATAATTAGTTGTCCTTTATTGGCAAACCATTAATTTTGAGAATTTTATCTGGAAGCTCTGTGTTTCAATATTCATAGGTTCATAGGTATAGAAGTACATTTAAGTGATATACAGACAGCATAAACTAAAAAATGCTTATTATTATAAATTAGGCTTTATTAGTATTATGATAAAGAAAAACAGACACACTACAAGTTTAGGAAGATAAATCTGAAGTGTCACAGGAACACGGGGGAAAATACGGAGAACACACCAGAAACACACACACGTTTTACGTGGGTGGCAGGGGGTTCAGAGCGCTTAGGAAAGAAAACGGGGAAACATGAAGTATGGAGATGATGAGAAAATGGAAAGTGAGCACTGTTATTTTAAAACCCTATGCTAATATTAGTCTTTAAATATGGGCTTCTGGGCTTCCACAAACTTTTATCACAATTAGGGTTTGTTTTTTCAATTAAGGGGATGAAATCAAAGCCACACGAGATTTGGAAAGGACAGCAATCTAGAAAACATTGATTATTTTAGGAAAAGATGAAACACCAAGGAAACTACTAATGCCAAATTATATATTGCAGGACAAACACATTCGTGAAATTGTTAAATCATTCCATGTTGACTCTCATTGGGAGGTTCTGAGACTCTAAAAATACTTTCAGAGTCTACCTCCTCCTCAGGCTAAGTGAACAGGGTTTATTTTAGTTTTAGTTTACTAAGAATGTTTTTCAAACCATGTTAACAAACGCAGATTTCATTATAGAATCCCATTTTCAAATGGTCTTCAGTATAGTGGACCTCTTAAGTGTTTAGTTTCTGTATAATGATATTAGTTTCTCTCATTGTAACCTGATCGCTTTTCTTTCTATTTTCAATTAGTCGTAGGGCAGGACAGTCCTCTAATAAAAGTGACTTAGACTGTATTAGCTCTGTTGTTCCAGGTGGCTAATTTTTTAATGAAAATAAAAAACAGTATATTCTCACCACATATCAGACCTGACAAGCACTTTCAAAAGAAAGACTGGAGGAGAAATTTGAGCACGGGTTTTCTTTTCAATTCTCAAATGAAATACAGACACTCATATAGCACACCAGGATTTTTTTTTAAAAAGTAGCAGCTGACTATTACAGAGAGATGTCAGGAACTGTGCAATTTTATCAGGTGGGTTTTTTTTTTTAAATGATTCTTGAATGCTTAACAAAACAAAGTTTATTTCCATTTCTCTGAGAATGAAAGACTGTCTTCAACCGAAAGAGAGTCAGGGTCAATAATGCTGACCTCCGCGTTCAAAAGGCACAGTCCATTTTTGCTTTGTCCCAACATAGAGTAAGAGGTGCTACCAAACTAGTCCCCACTTGTTTCATATTTGCTTAAACTCTGACTTGGAGAATCAGAAGGTGGGAGCTTACGTGTAAAAGACTGAGCCAGGTCAACATGAGTAACACAGGCATCCTCAGAAACCCCCCACACTCCCAAAGCCCAGACACTGCTTTGTGAACGAATGGATTTTAATATAAATGTTACTCGGAGGGATTCCCAAAGAAACGTCCAATGCTGACCGGTTTAGAAGCTCGTTCGGGCTCATCGCATGAAGGGGTAGGTTCGGCTGTAAATACCAGACTGAAACAAATTATGCTCCCTTACTTCCTTCTAAGAGGAAGACGTCTGAAATTTTAAAAGATAATCATTTTAAAAGAAAGACCGAAATGTCATTAATGAAAGGAAAGCCCCACAAAAACCCCAGCGAAGTACAGAACCTCGGAAGACAACAAACAAGAAAATTCCAGAGCCACGCTGGATATTAAAGGGAAACCTACCCGCTGGAGAATGGCAAATGATACTGGGAGCTTTCTCTGGCTACCTCTGCCTTTGGATATTTTTTAAAAATTTATCACCCTGACAGCGGGAAACTTTACACAGATTGCCCCCTGACAGGATGCCAGTTTGGTATAAACACTTTGCTAGCTTTTTCTTTAGCATAAGAAAATCAAGAAACATGTTAAGTGGAGCCAGGTGCAGATTTGGGCAGATGCGACTGCCCCGTGGTCGGTCTCGGGACCAGGCAAGGACCTGAATAATCAGGAGCAGCCCAGTAGCAGAGCTGCACCCTCCACCTGCACAGCTACTTTCTTTTTAATGTGTGAATGTCTGATGTATTATTAATCCCCAAACATATAAACCAGCCAGATCGCCAATCAAAGAAAGAACCAGCCCTCTCACAAATTATTTGTTTACTGGGTAACAGCAAGCCAGGTCCCCTTGCAATCCTCGCTTAAGTCTCTTTTGTCAAGTGGGGGAAATTTTTATTTGGTCAATTGTTACAAGAATAATGCCAACTCTATAATTAAATCGGGTAATTGAGAAAGAAGGCAATCTACTTACGGGCGAGCCTTGGGAGACTGAATCTGGAATGCACCTCTATTTATTAATTATGACCTAAACTGGTCTGGGTGAACTACAAATACACTGGAATGCCCTGTAACCTTTAAGTCAGAAACATCCGAGCCACTGAAAAGACCAAAATGAGATCACTGAAGGGGTGGATGTGCAGATGAATGCAATTTCTATTACTTTGTCTTATTTCCAGTTCTACATAGGACCTTGTAACAACAACGACAACAAAATGGAAGAATCGTAACCATCAAGGTAAAAGAAAGATGTAAAACTGTATCAGCATTTTGGTTCGCGAATGTGTTAGCACGGAGAGCCCAGAGGTCTTCAGACATGGCAACGTTGAACTTTCTTCTTTAAACGGATGTCTGACCTGAGCCCCCCAGGCACAGCACAAACAGAAACGGGGGCCACTGAAAGCCCCCACTGAATCTTATGTCACTTAGCGTGCACTGTCCTCCATTAAAGAGTCACTCAGAAATGAGCGTAGCTCCACGAACAGATCTGGTAAAAAGTTTGAACGTCAGCGCTACGTTACGTGGACTTATTTTCATTTCAAAACTTACACATTAACGCTACTTAGGGTGGACTTACTTATCCAGGCAGTATCACAGGGGTTTCCTAGGGAGGAAAACACACTAAAACTGAATTTATCCACACACACTAGAGGGGTTTTTTGAGAAATACCTAGGTACTTAAGGTTTTCTTAAACGTCCAGAAATGCACCTCAATGTGCTTTTTCCCCTTCAGCAGTCAGGGAACAGCCCATGAAGCCACACCTTATCACGCACCTCATTTCCTGACACAAATACAGATTTCTCTTGGTTTCTTTGCGATAACTATTCTTGCATAGAATCTATTATCCAAATCATTCAGTTGATTTAAAAATATACTCCCTTAATATTTCCCTAACAAAACGCACTTTCTTCAGTGAAAAATAGTATAAATCTTCCATGAACAGAATATCAAAACTTTTTAAAAATACAGATGCATGATGCACATGTTAAATAAATACATTTCTGTAGGGAATTCTCCTCCTCGCCTCCCAGCTAAATCCTGCTGGGGCTTAAGCCCTGTGTACTGATTACCGGCCCCAGCATATTTTATCAGATTATAAACATCCAAGGCATTGGAACCTTGAGAGAGACATTTAAATAAAGTAATAAAGACACTGAGGCCATAATGAAGGCTCCCACTTATTACAGGCAGCATTACCACAAAGTACAGTCCCCATAATGCCCTACCAATGACCTCCACACTGACCTGCAGAGCCCACTGTCTCAAGGGGTGACAGACAATTTAGTCCTTTATCCTTTTGTCATTGAAATCAACTCCAGTGCCATAAATTCTAATCAAGTCAAACTCGATGGCAATTTAAAAAAAAAAAAATCTTATAATGCACGTTTCTTATGAGAAACATAACAGAAAGGAAAGGAAAAGAAGCCCTCTACAGATTGCACATTTTCTATCCAACTTTCAACCCTTTTCCAAAAGTTCACAGATAAAGGACATTGAAAATACCCACGCTCACAAGTATCATTATATGCAATCTCTTTTAGCCTAGAAAACCACAATATCATAACAGAAAACCAACCGTCACTTTTTACCTCGGGTACGATGTTTATAAATGGCTTTTTGTTTACATCTCAGCTCAAGGCTTTCGAGCTGTGGGCCCAGTTCACGTACAGGATGGTAATACTGAGCAGCAAGCCACAGACTAGCCCGGCCACCCGAGGTAGTTGGGACTTTAAGAAAAGCAATCATGAGGTTTATCTTGAAACAATAAAAATACTCCCGGGAGGAACACTGTTAATAAATCATCTTTCAAATTTCAAATATATATAGGAGAAAATATTTAGGGCCTGTTGTATGTGGGCTCACTTTTTCAGCTGAGACTGCATGGGAAAACTTGAGTACAGATATTTTTCCAGGGGTATATATTACTTTTATCCTTTCCGTGGCCATCCTCCTGACCAAGTTGTTGATGCTACCGTTTGAATTTTAGCATCCAACGTGACTGAATGTGGAACACTGAATTCTTGATGAGCATAACTAAAAATGAGGCACCACATTGACACAGTGCTATAAATGTCACCGGAGAGAAACACAGCAACCTCTTCCCTTTGAGATTGTTCGCCAAAGGCCCGTTTGGAGAATGGCTTCGAATATGTACATCACTAGTCACACATTAAGTGCCTGGCCCTGCGTGGCATCACTCATCTGATTTCGCAGCCGAAACACAGCGAGACACAGAGCCAGATTCTCTGATACGACCCCCTCACAGGCAAGTCTGTTCTCCTCCATAGTTTCCCTACAGCTCAGAGCTTAGCATAATACAGTCACGGACCGAAAAAGGAGACAGTTATCCTACCAGCTTTACGAGAATAAATAATGCACCACGTAATGATATCACAGAGAACTACCTAACCACATGCTTCGCAGTGAAATGTGGATTCATCTCTCCTAAGTGTACTTGAGTTTCCATAGCTGTTCAAGTTAAGCAAAATGTTACCTCTGATGTAATTACTTTATAAAACACAAGGGCCCTTTTCTGAACTTTCTACTGAAGCTGGCATATGGCTTCTGGTTTCTCCTTCTGGTATATTCTGAGCTGCACAGAGCACTGAAACATTCTGCACAGTATGTTTCCCTTTGGATGCTGTTAAGAGCAGAGGGTGCAATTTAAGGAGAGGCATAAAAGACCCAATGGTTCCTGGAATTTCCTTTGTTTATCCATAGAGGGCATCAGTATTAGCCTTTCTCCTGCAGTTTTGGGCTGAAGGTGCCCATACTGTGAGAGAAACAGACTTGTCCTGTGGACTGCTAATTTCAACAAGACACAGAAGGGGGAATAAGCTTCAAAGAAATGCATCAAGACTGACATTTCAGGTACAGGAAACAATGAGGCTCCCCTTGCCTCCTGTTGTTGGGGAATGTCTCTCCATCAAAGTAAACAAATCAAGATGCACACGATTTGTCCTAATCGGCTCCTTTCATTACACGACCACCGTCTTCAATAATGCAGAGTGTAGGCTATGACAATGATGGCTGGAGACAGTGGGCTAGAAAATCACTGTTTGGAGATAAACCCGGGTGCTCTCAGTTATTCAGGAAAAAATGTAATTCCTCATTGTCAAGCAAGGAGTGTAATGAAAACTACATGTAAGAACCAAAACACTTGAGTGTATTCGTGTCAAATAAAACGATGGTCCATTAAATTATCACCCATTAGGTGTGGCCAAAGTTGCTCAAAATTCTGGGAGAGAATACTTCTAGGAAGTTTTAGTCAGTTGCATAAACTGGAATCTCTAAGGCTAAGTCCCGGTCGTATTAACAGGGACAGCACAACGGGCCCAGTAGCTAAGGAAGCCCCGGAGAACAGTAGGTACTTCCTCCGATACATGCCCTAGGCCCTCTGTCTCCTGCGGACTCCCGTTTCATCCTCAAGTTTCCAAAACTATCCATCGACTGGTTGCTTCTTCACCAGATCGAAACTGGAAAACATTCGCACTGTGTTTGAAAAGCACTCTAGAGGCCAAATAAAATGAAGTGAATACACAAGGAATATCAGATATAAGATGCAGCTTTCACTGGGTGCCTTCTCCCAAATTCCCAAGTGGAGATTGTGAAAGTGAAGATGGGCACCTTCTAACACCTACTACAATGTCTGAACTCAATTACGACTCCTTAGTGGTACCCCATAAATATTCCACTTCGCATGTGTTTTCAGTGAACTCAATTCAAATTTCCTCGACCCTCCTGGGTTTTTTAAGCTTATTTCTCTGCACACGCAAATCAGTAAGAAGTGACATAACAAATCTGTAACCATTTTCAACAGTGGAAAATCGAAATAAACATTGAGAAGCCATGTTAATTACTCCTCTATTGGTTGACTTGACGGAAAAAGAAAACAAGTTGGGGTTCTAGGTGAAAGTCTACTTTTTTCAAATACAGGCAAAGTTTAGGAACAAGTAATCCACAATCCACAGTTCTGTTGAATTCACAGCTGTTTACTTTTCACAAGTCAAAGGGCTTGCCTGGTAGTAGTACACTCAATATCAGAGAGGCTGGGGCGTGCATGGCCTTGCCCGTCTGTAATTTACAATTTTATCGGACATCTCTCATTAACCCCCCAAAATGCAACGAGTGTCTAGGACATGATGCTCCCCCTACACACAAAAATTTACACTGCAACAAAATATTCCCTTACAGGGAACATGCTAGAACCTTAATGCCAAGGTATAGAAAACCCATATGCTCAGTGGAACAGCTGCTTTTCGATAACAGGGTAACATGACAGAATTTCTTGAAACTGGGACCTACTAGACTCGTAACTGTAAAACGGTATTTTACCAACAGAAAATCCGAAACAGAAAGTTTCTCTGCAACACCCCTCTGGTGTCTGACTGAGTGAGTGTTTCAAACCAGAGAAAACATCCTCTGTCGAAGCCGGCCTCAAGGAGCCAAACTATTGAAGCTGCTTTCTTCCTGGAGGCTAAAAAAAATTAAGCTTATTTTTTTCAGCCAAACTAATGACTTTCTCAACCAAGCGGTCTGGGCCACGGTGTTGTTTTTCTTTTAAGTTCAGGCATACGACTGTGTTTTTAAACTGAGCCCAAGCAGTGCTCTGCCTGATACACACACACACACACACACACACACACACGCGCGCGCGCGTGCGCGCACACACACACACACAAACACACGTATATTAAATCCGATGTATATATCAGGTTAGTTTATACACGTATATAAAAACAGGCTAGGGTGTACATCCGCATATCCGGTATTATCAATATGTAAACACGTGAAAATAATTAAAAGCAAGGGTTTCGGGAGCAAATGTTCTGAAAGCCTAATGTCACTCTATCCCATAAAGGGCTTCTCCAGCACACACATCTGTCACCATCCGTCACTCAGTCATGCACCTCAACAACCCGCTCCCCTTTCTGATTAGAGATCACAGTTGCTTGAGTTGGCTTACAGAGTGTCATCTGTTTGAATGACAGATGTCTTTGCTGAAGTGGCACTCTGCTTCTCTTGTTTTGTTTATGGAACAAAGATTCCTGAGAGGTCCTGGGCTGCCTCCACATTTAGGATGAGGCTGTAAACATCTGGTCAGGGCAAGAGGGGACCGGGGAGGGAAGCACAGGACCTATTTTCTCTCCCCACTCTCCTTTTAGAAGAAGAGAGACTCATTCTAACTGTGATTACAAAATGTTAGCCCTCTGAGCAATTCCCGTGGACACCTTTGTTTACCTGGCACAGAAGACTTGTATTGATATTTCTCGGTCCCCCCTTCCGTCTTTTGACTACAGATAATAACTCTTTACTCTCCTTCCCCTTAACAAAAGGCTGCAAAGCAACCAGAAACCAAGTCGATATTTATTCAATAAATGTTAACCAATTCTCACAATGGAACTGATTTCCTGATTATTATTACCATCTTCTTCTTCTTTTTTTTTTTTTAATAATTTCTAGCCCGGGGACTCTGGCAATACCAGACAAGCCCAAAGGAGCAGCGAGGAAGTTCCTTGCTGGCAAAAGTTTGGAGGACATCCTGCTAGCCGGCTGGAAAGGGCTCCCGGTGGCTCGGCCCCTCCAAGATGCCAAGCGCCTCTTTAGCACTTACAAGAAAATGGAATGAACAACAGGGAAGGGGGGGGGGGGGGGGGTCANTTCCGGACAACATGGTAGGGCTGAAATGAAATACCTAGACAGACTTACCGAAGAGCTTGCTGGGAGTGTCCTCGCTGTCATTAGATTCCACAGGCGCAAGCAGGGGCTCATTCAGCTCGCTGTCTGAAGTAGGAGCCTTGTCCTCACCTCTCAACTCCGTGTTCATTTCACTCCGCACTGACAGCAAGGGCTTACTGACTTGTCCAGCTATCATTGGATCCTAGGATGGGGGAAAAGAGTGAAGGGGAGGAAAAAAAAGTGGCAGCTTTAGTGTGCGTGTCCTCTCTCCCTCTCCCTCTCTCCTCTCTCTCTCTTCCACACACACACTCTCCCTCTCTCCTCTCTCTCTTATCTCTGGCTGCTCCCGCTGTTATTGCTGGCTGCAGTCAAGTGAAGAGCTATTACAGATCCGAGGAGTTCTCCATTACTCCCCACCCTATTAAAGCTCAACTAGCATGTGAGAGATTCAGGAAGCTTGGGAGGGAAGAAGGGGGGACAAAAAACTTCTTTGAAAGCCACCTAAACCAACACGGCTTTAATTGTGGGATGTGCTTTTTGTGCGAATGTTTTTACACCTTGTTCCGTCTTTAATGCAGTAAGAAAAAAGAAAATGCTGGGTTTGTACTTCAGCAACACACTAAAAAGGAAGAAGCACCCTATGGAGGAGCCATGGGCTATTTTAAGAAGCACTCTCCCTGGGGGAGAAGCAATTAAACCCTATCCCCAGAGCAGAGAAAAGAGATAGGGAGAAAAGAGTCCTCAAAACGCTTTCAATGGAATAAAAGAGATTTCTCATGTAAATTCCATCAGCACACTTAGAAGTTGACTTCCCTGGTCCCAGATTTGGGACGGAATCCGACCCCAAAGCAAATGAACATTTTAAAGCAAACAATACACAGCAAAATCGCTTTTTTCAAAACTGGTTTAAAAAAATGTTTTAAAGGAATTGGAAAAAAAATACTTACAAACTGTGTTCAATAATTCCGATACCTAGAGCATCATACGCCCAGAGCACTAAAGTAAAAAGGAAACAAAAATCACCTCCAAAAAAGACAGGCTTCCCCCCACCCCCAATAATTTAAATCTGCTTTATCTTCAGCTCATTAGGAAGGCGTCTGAGGATCAGAAATATTTTCCAAGGAGAGCCTGCTGTTCCATTTGCAAACTAAGATGCATGATATTGTTTTGGCACAAACGTCGGGTGCAGAAGGGAAAGAAAAGCAGGAAGTGCCCTTTTTGCGTTATCTGGGAGGTATTTATTGCCAAGTTCATGCCTAAATGGTTCCTGAGCAGGAAACAGGTGACCAGCACAGGAGCTGGCGGGGCCGCACGCCCTCCTGTCCCATCCTTACATTGGCTGCCGACTGCCTGTGGTGATTTTTTTTTAATGTATTCATGCCTGAAAAGTGAATTTGATATGACACATGATAATCTATGAAAATGTTAATCAATACAAATAGTTTAAGCTGTCATCAAATGCACTTCTTTAGTCAATACTCATACCACTGAAAACAATGTCACTGTCACCAGGGCTTAATGTGCACAGCACTTAAATATTGGACTCTGTGCATCAATGCACTTCTTCTTCAAATACTGTAGGTAAACACATTTTCTCCCTATTTAAGGCTGAAGCACTCAGCACGCATTTAGCTGAGCCGAATCCTCCCTTTTGAATACCTTGATAGGTCCACTGGAGGGCAAAATTAATACTTAATTGAATCTCACAGTCATCAAAATAATCAATACTTTTTTATTATTTATTCTTTACAGTCTGTTGACTGTTTCAAACCTCTGAGGGAATGGTGGAAAGGATTCATGGCTTCGAAACACTGTCATTTAACAAGGTAATTTTCAGTGGGGCATTAGGGGTTGTGAAACATATAATAAAACAAAAATGGTGGCTTATAATAGGAAGAAAGAAAAGAATTATATTTCTGCCATCTAACAAAACAGGATAAATAAAAAAGCAAGTGCAGAGAGAGAGAGAGAGAGAGAGCTGGAAAGGAGGGGGACCAGGGAGAGAAAGACTGGCTTTTGAAGGGTTTTATCATATCAAGAGCAGAGCCGAGCTTTCATAATGCTGACATTTCTCATCCTGACAATCCTAAACAAGTGGAAAGGATGAGATCGTAGATATCATCTTTCATCACATTCCGCAGCTTAAGAACCAACATGACAGCCCCTCTCCCCTTTACACTGTTAATTACTAAATAAAATACTACTCTCTGTCAGCATCAGATTATTGCAGATAGCAACCACAAACATTTCTCCATTGTTTCCCCCCCTGAATCGGTGATACCTACCTTGAACTCTTTAGAAAATAAATTAGGCTTGTCTCACCGTATTGTAAATATTTGAAATATAATCAATGTCATCAATGTGGTCGATTCGCAGTATTGTCAGCCTAAATTTGCTGGTGACAGATTAGCATTTCATACACTGCCTTTGGTCACTGAGATTTGGAGGGCTTGACTTTCTGGGGGAGGGGCGGCAGGCACGGGGGTGGGGGGAGAGGGTGCAAATATCTCAAATGTCCCCCAAATTTCTTTCCTACGCATCTAAGAGCATGCGCATTTGGATGCTTCCCATTCAGTGAATGGAGCTGGTGTTAGGGATGGGAATACTCCTCCACCTTATGCTTTTGGTAAAGCGTCCTCCTCGCGTGAAGCAAAGAGCCCAGGTTTCAATTCTAGTACATTTTTACACTCTACAATGTGGCACACTCCATCTCTCTAATCCAGAGGAAGGGTTGTGACCTGTGTCCCTCAAAGGCACACCCTATGTCTGAGGGCACACCGTTCATTTGAATACATTTTTTAAGGTAGTGTTCATAGTAAACTTCTGTTTTGAATGGCATTTGAAACCCTCATGGAAAGCTAAACATGGTTCTTCGTGTATCAGGGGATATCTGGGTAGTCTTACAAAAAGAAAAAAAAATAGTCTGCTCTTGCTTTATTTCTGAATGGTCAAACTGAATCCTGAGCACACAGGGTAGCCGAAATGCAGCTGCTAAGTTCAAGAGCGCTTAAATCTTTAAGATGTTCAGGCCGCCTGATGTGTGCGAAGCATGTGCCGGCCGATGGTATACATTCAGTGGCCATTAGCTCCTCTTCCTTAAATTACTTTTATGTACCTCATCCACGGCTAGGTTTCCAACTAGTGCTTCTCTGTGACGCGAGCTTAGAAAATTCAGGGGTCTGCCATTCAGGTACTCATTGGGTTTCTTTATCTTACAAAACACTTTACGTTTTCCAAGATGCAGCTGTAGCCCACATATATATGTGCACGACATGGTTAAACAGCAAACCCCCAGTGAGGCAGAGAGCAGACAGCTTTTAATCACAGCTGCAGCCACTGGGGGGTCCATTTGAAAATGTGTCACAAGCAGTAACCACTGAGTACAGTCGTAAGTGATGAGGGAGTGCCTCTCTCAAGCAGCTCTCGGCTTGGAAGTCATTCTCCCCCTGCCAAAAGGGATGGCAGCCTGTAAAAATCCTTTCTGCCAGAGTGAAGAAAGGATTTTCCAACAAGCACCAACACAGACGCTCTCGGGAATGTAAGAAAGCCGCATCCCCAACCTGCACAAGGATGTCTCTGCAGCAGCACCCAGGAACGGAAAGAGCTAGTGCAGGCAAAAAAAAAAAAAAAAAAAAAAAAAAAAAAAAGAGAGAAAAAAAAAAAAAAAAAAAAAAAAAAAAAAAAAATAGAAAGGATCAAGATTTCTTGCTTAAAAATCTGAAATTGTCACAACCACAGTCCAAGGGGTTGGGACACTTCCCTGAAACTCTTTGATCAACCCCATAGGAGAAAAACGACTGGGTCAACATGGAAGACTGGCGGGGGGGGTGGAGANAGGACACGGCGTGTGTCAGCACGTGCCAATACGTGCTGACTCACAAGGATCACCAGAGACCTCAGAGCCAGACGCCGAGAGGAGAAGGGGCAGGAGAGAGGGAGGTTCCATTCACGAAACGTGAGGAAAAACTTATACCACCTCCTAGACGGAAGGGCTACAATTAGCACCGGAACCACCCAGCGGTTCTTTAAATCTCATTCGGGCATTGTTACAGATTAAAACTAGGCCCCGCATATCGAATGAAGAGAGGCACTTCAGCTATATGTAATTTCACCCAGACTGTGCAAGGTATTAGTCCTCAATTTGAGGGATAAAGGCCTGAGACGCAGAGAAGCTAAGTGACTTGTCTCAAAGCCACACAGCTAATAATGCGGTGAAGGTGTATTCTGAACTTCAGCAGATTCGTCTCCAAAGATCAGCATCTTTTTATACCGCACTGGATGAAAAGCCAAGGCTCATAAATTTAGCAACTCGTGGGGTTTCCCAGAACTTGAATTATGGACCCTGAAGGGTGTGAAAACCTTGGACAACAGATTCCCAAAGCATACTGTGTGTCGTATCTTCCTTCCTGCAGACGGCAGGCACAAAACACATCTCTGTCCAATACTGCTCGTGATTCCACAGCCGATGGAGCGACACAGTTGTAGCAGCCAGGACATCAGATAGTGTCAAATACGCAGGCCTGCATTCGGGTTCACTGTCTACGTAAACTTAGCCAATCCTGTGACCACCGCCACCCTCAATTTCCTCATCTAGAAAATGAAAAGGTTGGAATAAAACAATATTTCTTCCAAAGTGCAGTCCACAGAATGCTCGTCCCCAAGGAAATTCTACAGAAAAGAGTTTTGCAATCCTACCCACAAGGAAAACCCAACAGAAGAGTCTACCAGGAAAAAAAAAGAATTCAGCTCTTCTTAACCTCGCTTTCTCTGAACCATCTGGCCATTAAGGAAGACGTGATATATATACATATATATATACACCACAATACGATGGAATACAGCTTGGCCATCAAGAAGAAATTCTGCCATTTGCAACAACATGGATGGAACTAGAGTGTATTATGCTAAGTGAAATAAGTCAGTCAGAGAAAGACAAATATCATATGATTTCACTCATATGTGGAATTTTTTAAAAAAAATTTTTAATGTTTTATTTATTTCTGAGAGAGAGAGAGAGAGAGAGAGAGAGACAGCTGAGCAGGGGAGGGTCAGAGAGAGAAGGAGACACAGGCTCTGAAACAGGCTCCAGGCTTTGAGCTATCAGCACAGAGCCCGACGCGGGGCTCGAACCCACGAACCGGGAGATCATGACCTGAGCCGAAGTCGGACGCTCAACCGTCGGAGCCACCCAGGTGCCCCGTCATATGTGGAGTTTAAGAAATAAAACAGATGAACATAGGGGAAGGGAAGGAAAAATAAGGTAAAAACAGAGAGGGAGGTAAAGCCTAAGAGACCCTTAAATTCAGAGAACAAACTGAGTGTTGATGGAGGGGAAGTGGGAAGAGGAATGGGCTAAATGGGGGATGGGCATTAAGGAGGGCACTTGTTGGGATGAGCACTGGGTGTCATATATAAGTGATGAACCACTGGGTTCTACTCCTGCAACCAATACTACACTGTGTGTTAACTAACTTGAATTTAAATAAATACATTTTAAAAAGTCATCTGGCCTTGGAAGGACTTTTCCTTGTAACTCCTCTCTATTGTGTTATCCAATGGATTTGGTGCTTCCTGATACTCATTTAAAATTTTGTTTAATGTTATTTGTTTTTGAGAGAGAGACAGAAAGTGTGTGGGGGGGGGGGGGGGGGGGGGGNGCCCAAGTGCCCCATGGAACTCATTTTAGAATGTATCCACATAGATCACAGCTAATGTAAATTAGAGCTCCTATTGTCAACCACGCTGCAATTATAAAACAGAAGTCTTCAGCAAATACACATTTGCCCCATGCTTCCCACATTCTAATAACTTTTCCGAACTAATATTCCTTACCGCTTATTTCTACATGGCTATATACAACTTAGCATATACTAACCATATATATTCTCATCAGATACTAGTTCCTGGTGTCCTTGAATGTAATTTTTAAATAAAGATGTCCCTATATATTTCTGCAGTAAACCCTTCATTTGAAGAGTAGATATAGGGCACAGTATGAGTAAAGAGAATTCAGCATGGGCTTTCACTGGGCTGTCAACAATAATCCCTGATAAACAAAGAGATAATTCAGCTAAAGGTCTGCAATAATTTAACCAACAGGGTCTGTAAGCATAATCATCCTCATTTTATAGTCAGAGAAACTAAAGATAGTGAGATGATTAACTCAGCAAAGCATCCGTGTCCAGTGGCCACCACGCGGTGAAAATACCCGTGCCCAACTAAACCGAGCTTGAACTGGGTCCAGCAGATTTTTATGTACATACAAACCAACTATGAAACAGGCAATCTGAAAGCTTTGAGGAAAATGTAAATAAGACAGGCAGGCTTCAAAAATCCAGGGAAACAATTCATCTGTTTGCAAAGTACCAGCGTATGGTGAAGTTATACTCAACAGATCTATTTCCAGAATTCAATAGAAAAATTATATCCATTATAAAGAAAAATAATGCATTGCCCCCTCCCCAAAGGCCACATTTCAATTTAGGAAAAAGGTCGATGCAAATTACCTATAGCCAATTTAAGATGCAAAGACAGCATCATATTTTGTATTTAATTTCTCCTGCTAAGAAGTAAAGTCAAAATCATAGATAACTAGGAGAATAAAACTAGACTTTGGTGCCTTTGGGGAAAGAAAACTTCAAGGGTGAATTTTGTTACCTTAGTCATGAAATTAAACAATTTTTATCCATTTTTTTACCATTACCAAATATTACTAAGTCAGTCTGCTCTCATTATATTTAATGTACTGAAGAATCTTTCCCTCAAAAGTTACAAGGAATTTCTGTTTGTTTTTTTTTTAACCATTCAGTATTTCCTCCTTCCACCCATCGGTTTTAAAAAGACATTCTTTTTGACTTTTGGAAATAAGACCACAGTTTATAATTTTTTTTCTATTGATGTAAGTATGTGTGTTTATTGTTGAAAACTTTGAAAATTCATGAAGATCAAAACACTAAAAAATACAATAAATTCACCCACCACTGCTTATTTAATTTTAAAGTTTATTTATTTATTTTGAGAGAGAGAGAGCAGGGGAGCAGCAGAGAGAGGGAGAGAGAGGCAATCCCAAGCAAGCTCTGCATTGTCAGCACAGAGCCCAACATGGGGCTTGATCTTATGAACCATGAGATCATGACCCAAGCTGAAACCAAGAGTCAGAAGCTTAACAGACTGAGCCACCAAGGCACCCCAGTAATTTTAAATGTCACCTCCTAAACTGCAAATAAAAATTGTTTTTAGAAAAGCAGAAAAACCTGCATTTTTTGCAAATACTCAGAAGATGAAATTTACATTATAATGAACTTAATTACAAGCTTCAACATACATACTCTTTTTCAACTCACAACAGATTTTCACAACAAAGGGGCACCTGGGTGGCTCAGTTGATTAAGCGTCTGACTTCCGGCCCAGGTCATGATTCTGTGGTTCCTGGGTTGTGCTGACAGCTCAGAGCCTGGAGCCTGCTTCAGGTTCTGTGTCTCTCCCTCTGCCCCTCCCCTACTTACTCTGTCTCTCTGTCTCCCAAAAACAAACAAACATTAAAAAAAAAAAGATCTTCACAGCAAAATGTTGATACCAAGCTGGATTGCCTTCCTCAAGCCAATATTCCCAACTGTTTTCTTCTTCTTTTTTTTAGATTCAAGATAGTGAATATACAGCGTAATAATGGTTTCAGGAGTAGAACCCAAGTGATTCACCACTTATATATGACACCCAGTCTCATCCGAAAAGCGCCCTCCTCCAGGCCCCTTACCCATTTATTTGACCCATCCCCCCACCCACCTTCCCTCCACCAACCCTCAGTTTGTTCTCTACACTTAAGAATCTCTTATGGTTTGCCTCCCTCTCTGTTTTTATCTTATTTTATTGTTCCTTCCTCTACCCTACATTTATCTGTTTTGTTTCTTAAATTCCACATATGAGTGAAATTATACGATATTTGTCTTTTTCTGAGTGACCCATTTTGCTTAGCATAATACACTCTAGTTCCATCCACATTGTTGCAAATGGCAAGATTTCATTCTTTTTGATGGTTGAGTAATATTCCATTGTATAAGTACACCACATCTTCTTTATTCATTCATCAGTCGATGGATATTTGGGCTCTTTCCATAGTTTGGCTATTGCTGACAGCACTTGTATAGACACTGGGGTGCATGACCACAGACAAATCACTATCTCCCCCATCTTGGTTTCCATACCAACACAGATCTATATTTCTCAAGGGGGATGCTGTGAGACTTGAGTGAGGAGATGCACAGATAATGTATATAAATATGTTTAGAAAGATAGAAAGTATTACACAGAGAGACCATCTTCCACCACACCACTCCCCACATTGAGGCAGTTGGAACAGAAGTATATACTGTCGTGGATGCTGTGGTGTGCCGCTCAGATCCCCCATTACCACCAACACACTCATTTCCCAGCTGCCAGGGATGTTGGCCGAGATGGCTCGCAGATGAGTTCTCCCCCAGGACTTGCCTTTGCCTGAAGGCAGCTGCCTCTTCAAGGTCTCCTCAGGGGGAAGTCTTGATTTTGCTGCTTGGCCTGCAAAACCTAAAAGATTTACTCTCTGCCTCCTTACAGGTTTTCTGATGCCTGAGCTCAATCCTAGGTTCAGTCGGTTGCCACAATCAACATTCATGCTCCAGGGTTACCATTTCCTCAGTAAGGCCCTACCTCAGGCTTGGGCACCACACACACTGTTCAGCTACCTCTATTCACTGCCTACCACTCCTCACCCAGCATGTTTCTAATTAGCATAATTTATATTAATTTGAGTGAGATAAATGACTTGTTGACCAGCGTTAATGGAGGCTAGAAATGAGTTTTCATTTGGTTAGTCATATTCAAGATACATGTACGGCTAAAATAGTTTAGAGGCATTCCTCTCCCTTGAGTGCAACCAAATAATATTAAGAATCTAGCAAGTCCCTGTTCCCTAAGGGCTAGAAGCCTAGGGCTTGATCCCTAAACTGTCCATGTTTTAGTCTTGGAGTCAGAGAGTTCTTGTCGCGTGATGCTGACTGCGGGAGAAACAGATCTGGCTTCTAAAATCTTGCCGTATCTGCCTTAACAGAACTTCTATGCAAGGTATGTTGCTTCACCTAAATAATAGAGAATTGTGACTTCATCAAGCTTTCAGACAGGTTGAATAAACGACTGGGGATTATTTGCCAATAAAAGTGTGTTCAATAAATACCTATATGGATGGCAACTTTTGGCCTGAGAGCCTATTTTCATTACCACCGGGTAGCAGGGCTCTGGGAATGTAGCAAGCCTTCACCCATCTCTAACCATTACTGACTACCACTATCTACCACAAAGGACCCAATGGTTATGTGTAAAAAATATAATGTTTACACAAGGGCCACTTGCAACACAACCCACCATACTGGATGTTGACCCACAATTAGATGAATGTTGTCTTAGAAGTAGGCCAGTCATTACAGAGTGAAATAGGGTCCTCTCTTCAGAAGATGCTCTGGGCAAATTACACTATTTGCTGCCCGCACCAAACCCTAACACTTTAATTAAAGGTTACTTCGTTAAGGTGAATGTCCACAATCATGTTGAAAGGACAAAAAAAGACTGCAGAATATCTGACTTGCCTGGTTGTCAGAAGATGGCATTTCATTTAAATGTACATATGCGCTTAGTTTAAGAGTCTATCTTTTCATTGAACTCAGGCAAGCAACTTCCTTCCCTATCAGTCACCATCAAGTGACTTATATTTATGTTTATACTGGCTTAACTATGCTTATATATGCTTGTTGACAAACATTAATTATCAACACATATACTGATGACTCCAATTAAAGATTAAAGCGTGAGACACAGCTGTATCTAAATACAAGCAAATAAACAAACAACCCAGCTCATCAGTACAAACCTGCACATTGGAATAACACCATCACAATCAATCAAATGGGAGTCTGCAAGTTCTGGACTTCTTGAAAGCATCTAGTGTACAGTTAGACACACATCTAGATCATCACCTTGAACTTCAATAGCTCTTTTGCCCCCAAGAAGTTTTAATGACTGTGTGATGATGCTTCATGTATTCTTATCTGGGAAAAAAGGGAGACTCTGATATTGACAACCTAATAGCACCATCAATTCAATTTCTGCTGCCTTCGTGAAAAAGCATCAATAAAAGTTCAATTCAGGCTCATCTAGATCTGGTCTTTTGGTAATGGGGTTATGCAGCGGTATTGACATGACATAAACATACCTTGTATCCATACATTCCTCATGATCTGATGCCTTCAACTAGGCATCAGGATTTAGTCAGAATACAACTCAAATTAAAGTGGACTTGCAGTTAGTGGTTTGAAGGCACAAAGAGAGAACAACCAATCTCTGTCCTAAAAACTCTTCTTTTTTGGAGGTACTTAATATATATAATCTCAATATTTGCAACCTTTTGCAAAAGTGGATGACACAGTAAGCTCACAGAATGGAAAGACCTTGCTTCTAGTTTCAGAGTTTTGAAACTGAGCACTGAACTGTGGTTTTTAGGGAGGTGCCCCCAGGACCTCCAAGGGAGACAAGGAAGGACCAAAGTGCCCACTCCCAGCTTTTAGCCACCATATTGGCTCCTCTCATCCATTTAATGTGGAGTTTTCAATATACTTGGAGAAAGGGTTTCACAGTTCTACCCATATTACTTATTTGCGATTTATCGCAGACGCAATAAAATCATGATGGTTTTTCCACTGGTTAATCACTCACTTCTCCAAAATACTTAAGCCTTCACCTCTCCAGCTGAGGTGCTTGAGTTTTTTGGTAGGTAAACATGTCTCAGAATTCTGGCTATTGGGTCTGATACAAAGTAAGGTCTCCGTGTGTTTGGATTGACTGATGATTGATTGATGATTGATTGTGAGGACGACCAAAAGGAAGAAAGGTGAAAGCAAGGATCGTCTTTGGCCAATAGTTTTAATATTTAAAAATACACTTAATCCTGTCTGAAATTGCACAATATGAACCTGAGTCCTCACCTGTCTGTCTCACCTGTCTAGCACTGCCCATATACACTGACCTGTATTCGGCTTCCAGAAATGTGAGTTTGGTTTTGTGTGCTTGTGTTACTTTATTTTACCATAGGACACAATGGAAGAATTTATATCAACACTGAAAAGGAAAAGGAGAGGGTTGTTTCTCTCCCTAGGACTGAGGCTGAGCGGGAGAAAAGCTACCCCAGGCTGGGGAGATGAGCTCTCAGGAGCAAGACCTCAGGCGGGAGCTTGGGGCGGNCATATTAGAAATATGATTTTATTACAAATGTTCTAATTCTGTCATTTTTCTCAGAGGCAAATATTCATTTGAATGAATAATACATTAAATATGTGGAGACATCTAATTCTATCCTTCCATCCCGAATGGCAAAGGACATAGAGTTGGGGGGAGAAGAACTTTCAGTTCGGAAAATATCCAGTCTCTCCCTATAGTTTCAAATTTCCATAAATAAATAGAAAAATCCATTCTGCCCCCTGCTGACAGACTGACATTCCTAAAAATCCAGTTTTGAAAGCTGACGGTCTTAATCACAGTACCTTCTGAGTTGGGTCAAAACCCAACTGCTTAACGTGCCAGACCCTCCTCGTTCAGCCTGGGTGTAGCCTTCCTCTGCCCTTAGCACGGGGACAGGCACGGCGCAGCCACACACTTCTACGAGCATGAGTTTCTGGCAGGTGGTGACCAAACGCCGGGTGATTGTCGGGTCTCCCTTGCACAGGCGCCCTCCCTCCGGCCCTCGGCAGGTCAGCACTGCCAGGGTGGGACGTGGGCACCGGGCAAGGAGCCTGTGCTTGGGCCTGGGTCGCTTCCAATGCACTGGGGAACGCTGGGCAAAGGATTTAACACATCTCTCTGCACCTCAGTTTCCTTGAGAGGAAATGGGAGTAATACCGCATGTCTCATGAGATAGGTGTGCATATAAATAAATAATTCACAAGCAGCGCTTAGAGTAAGTCCCACTGCATCGTGGTAAGAGGAGACGCATATATACCCATCTCTGTCTGCAGCTGCCCTGTGAAGGGTGAGTGTGTGTGCTTTGCTTGTGGAGAAGCGTCTTAGCCTTCGTCAGATTTTTCAAAGGGATGCATGATCCACCTCCCTAACATCCCAGCCTCCTCCCCACAAATCAGTTAAGTAACCACCGCTGAGGAGTGGGGGCCTGCCCTCCAAATATTAGGACACTGCTTGGCACATAATAAGCCCTCACTAAATATTCATTGATTTTATTTAAAAAACAAAAACAAGAATCAATACCTATAAATGATGGAAGAAAGGTCAAAAAACAGGTTCTGAAAACTAAATTACTTTGGCATCTTTTGAGAAAGAATTTATACATCCAAAGCCCTTGTTATTTTAAGAAAGGAGTATAGGTCAGCTCGCTGATTCTACAGAACGGGATCCCTGAATTAAAACAGTCCCTGGCTTTTAATTTTTCAAGGTTCACATAGCGCTTAGTCTCTGAAGAAACCATTCTAGTTCTGTTCAAAAGGCCATCGCTTAATTGATTTCGCGGATATGTGTTCTCCGATTCTTGACTCTCAGGCTGCAGCAGCACGAGCCGGACACCAGTGCTGTGGGTCGCGCGGCGCTGTGCTGCCTCCTCTCCCTGCGGGTCAAGCCTGGCAGCTCTCTCGGCCGGCACCAGCTCCTCCGAGTTCTCGCATTTTCTGCCTTGGGTCTGCACAGGGCTCCGCCTCGCCCAGCTGCCCCCTTTCCCTCCCTCTCCTGTAATCCACTCGCCTTTAATATTCCAAGGGTGACCCTTGACTGTCCTTTGAATGCGGCTCCAATTCAAAAGGCTTCTGAGCTTTTAAAAGGAGCCACGATAACGTAATTCCAAGGAGATGGGGGTGGGGAGGGAGGGACAATGTGATTGGAAAGAGTAGCTAAATGCCCTCATTGCCGGGGATTTGGGCTCTTACAAACACATGACCTGGAAGGTTGGTTTTTAGGGGTTCTCCCCACATCATCAGCTATCTTATTAACCGCTATTCAGCATATTTAATAAAAAGAGACTTAATTAAATATCTCTTTACATCTCCAGTCTCTGAAATCAAGGACCAGCTTTTATTCATATTTATTTATGTCCTCTGTAGTTTGCATGACTGGGGGGATGGCTCTGAATCAGGGTCTACTAAGACAAACCTGATGCAGTTCAAGAAATATTTTATTGACAGTTCACCATGTACGAAGTGTTGTGCTGAGGACTATGGGGAATGTAGGGATCAAGAAACATCTGCTACCATCAAACATCCCACCAGCTAGTAGACACCAGGAAAGGAAAGAGAGTAACAGTATTCAGCATCTTCTATGAGCCTAGGATACTTTCTTTCACAGACCTAACATTTTCCTGGCATCCTTAGGCTCGCTTTCTGCAAAGTGCTGATGTATACTCAGCATGTGGACCACGCACGCACACCCACAAACACGGCTCCCTTTCCTTGAAGCACTGTTTTACCATCATTAGGATGCTAATGAATAAACACTTTGCTCCACCCAGGTAGTTGTAACTGGGCTTTTCTGGCCTTAAATCCTTATTTTAGGGATTTTTAAAATCTGCGACTGAGGACTCACAGGAGAAAACAAGGTATCAACACAGCCAACAGCAAGATCACTGACAATGAGGAGCCATCGCAGTGTAGCAGGGTGAGAATCTGAGTTACTCCTGTTTATCACAGAGTATTTTTAAAGAATTGCTTCCCTAATATCCTCAAGCACCTACAGTAACAAGGATAGGTAATATGTTGTCAAGAGGAAAACAGACCTGTTTTAACAAATCACTAAGGCATGCTCATATATATATATACATATATATATATATGGGCACCTGGGTGGCTCAGTCCATTAAGCCTCCGACTTAGGTTCAGGCCGTCATCTCACGGTTCTGGGTTCAAGCCCCACATCGGGCTCTGTGCTGACCGCTCAGAGCCTGGAGCCTGCTTCGGATTCTGTGTTTAACCTCTCTCTCTGACCCTCCCCTGCTCACGCTGCCTCTCTCTCTGCCTCTCTCTCTCTCAGAAATAAATAAAAACATTAAAAAATTTAAATATATATAATAGATGTGCTACAGTCTTTATAAGCAACTGGCTCTTTTCAGTGGGCTTGGAAGCCATCGTTTTTCCTGATTCTCACCCCTCTACCATTAATTTGCTTAGACAAATGCTTTATAGATCAAAAATAGACAATTTCAGCTCAACGCTGGCTGAGTTATCCCAAATCTGACTGGGAAGTGGGTCCACTCCAATGGCATTCATGTACCAGCGCCCCAGAAAGCTCACTCGTCCATGGGTGGAACGTAGCCTTATTACACAGCCGCCTTGCACTTTGATCCACTGAGCTCTCATATTCTATAATCTTTCTCCACGTGCCCATGCCTTTGGCCTTTAAGTTTTCTGTGTCCTGCACAGACAAATGAGAAATGGATGTTGCTGGCTTCCTCACTAACTTCTGCTATGGGGCAGCCCATGTCTCCGCCTCCCTCCCTGGGCTCGCTGGGAGCCCTGCGCTCCGCCTGCAAGGCTCGCCCTTGGCTTTCAGATCTTGAGGGGGCTGCCTGCGGTTTCTCATTTCCTTAGTGTGTCAAACAAAAGCACTAATCAAACCTGCAGAGTACTCCCGTTAAAACAAATCAGCAAGAAATCATCTTTCGGGTTAAAAACAAGCAGAAAAGTAAATTCATATTAGCACCAAAATAAATGGGGAAACCAATTCACAAGTTTGTTTTTGATGCAAACATATAGTCAATTACAATCAAATTTTTAAAAATCGAATAAATGTTGTTAAATCCAGTGGAAAACTGTTTGATTTGCCGTTGCATTAGAATTAGTGGAGATTTTTTTTCTCCCCACTTCACTTTGATATTGGAAGTGTTTAATAAATAAATAAATGCTATTTATTCATTTATTCGACAAACATGTATCGAGTGAGTATTGCGCGCCTGGCCACCCTCTCTTCAAGACGATGGGAACACATCACTGAACAAGACAGATCAAATGCAGGTCCTTCTCGCAACTGCAATGATACTGGGAGACCGGACACAGTTGAGGAAATACCATGATGCTGGGTAGTGAGGGATGCTGTGAAGAGAGACAAAGGGGGGTCAGGTGTGTGGAGGAGTGTGCATGTGTAACTTTCATAAGATGATCAGATGGTTGCACAGATAAGGGACCCTTGGGCAGAGGCCACCATGAGAGAGGGGAGGTCATGTGAACATCATAAGGGAACATTGAGAAAATGGCCCTGGCCTGGGAGCCTGCTCAGTGGCCTCCAGGGACCAGGAGGTCAAAGTGGCTGAGAGGAGGTGAGTGGACATGGTTGAAGGTGAGACCAGAGAAGAGGGTACCAGAGAAGTGGCCAAGGGCAAGATCAGGTGGGGCGTTCTGGGCCATTGCAGGGACTTGGGATTTAATTCCAAGCATGAGGGGAAACCATTTGAGGGTTTTGAGCAAGATATGACAGAGTATGACTCACCATTTAAGAGGCGGCCTTGTGGGGGAGGTAGAAGTGAAGCATGGACGGAAAGGCCTTGTGGTTTGGATACAAGATCAAAAAAGCAATTTAATAGCTTCACTGAGATACCATCAATATTTTATTTTTTTAATAGTTTATTGTCAAGTTGGTTTCCATATAACACCCAGTGCTCATCCCCACAAGTGCCCTCCTCCATGCCCATCCCCCCCTTCCCCTCCCCCCACCATTCAGCCCTCAGTTTGTTCTCAGCATTCAAGAGTCTCTCATGGTTTGCCTCTCTCCCTCTCCCCCACCATTTCCGCCCTTCTTCTCCCCCTTGGTCCTCCGTTAAGTTCCTCCTAATCCTCCTATACGTGCAAACATATGGTATTTGTCCTTCTCTGCCTGACTTATTTCACTCAGCATAACACCCTCAAGGTCCATCCATGTTGCTACACATGGCCAGATTTCATTGTTTCTCATTGCCATGTAGTATTCCATGGTATAGATAAACCACATCTTCTTGATCCATTCATCTGTTGATGGACACTTAGGCTCTTTCCATGTTTTAGCTATTGTTGAGAGTGCTGCTATGAACATTGGGGTACATGTGCTCCTATGCCTCAGCATTTCTGTATCCCTTGGGTAAATTCCTAGCAGTGCTATTGCTGGGTCCTAGGGGAGTTCTAGTGTTAGTTTCCTGAGGAACCTCCACACTGTTTTCCAGAGGGGCTGCACCAGTTTGCATGCCCACCAACAGTGTAGGAGGGGGCCCGTTTCTCCACATCCTCGCCAGCATCTCGAGTCCGCTGATTTGCTCATTTTAGCCACTCTGACCAGCGTGAGGTGAGATACCAGCAATATTTTAAACACTGCACATATTCATTGTATACAATTTGGTGAGTTTGCATATATATGCGAAACCATCACCACAATGTAGGTAATAAACATGTAGTCTACCACCTCCAAAAGTTTCCCTTGTCCCCCCTTTTTCTGATGAAGTTTTAATTAAAAATAAGGGATTGCAGAAGGTGTACTGTGTAACAGGCATTCCTATGGATCCAGAAAAAATTTCAGTAACTCAACTTTTACAAAACTGCAAATATAAGCCACATTTTTTCTCACTATCTTATCACAACAGCCTTCATATCAACTTAGTTTCTTTGGAGAAATTAATCAAATGAACCATTTCTCAACTTTATCTGCTTTTGTAGAACCTGCACTGGGTTGTTTCCTCGCTCACTTGTCAGGCCTGACTGGCTTATTACCAAAGTCCCCCTGGGTAGGTACAGCCAGGTGAGGAAGGAGTGGGTCCCCAATGTCACTAAATCTGTTGCTGTGGACATCTGACTAGATCCCAGTGTAGTCTTAGAAAAGTCACTTTCACTTCTCTGAATAGTCTTTCAGCTAAAATAATTATCTGTCACTTCCCAGTGGGGCTTAAGGACCATACACGGAAAAAGGCCGTCGCCTACAGGACTCTCCAGGCGCTGACGCCCTCCCACAGCCTGGGTATGGTTTGGGAAGAAACCTCTCTGTTCTACCTCTTGAAGCAAGTTTTCTAACACACTGATCACTTGCGCTCTGGGCTTTTTGACCTATTCCCACATAATAAAAAGCCCCCTTTTCCATTATTAATAGCTTGCACAGACTTTGGTTTGGAGACTTATGCTTTTGAGTCCTTTTCTTAATGCAGCTTTTAATTCCATGGTGGCACCTGCAAGAAGCTAGTGCTTTTCAAGCGTGTATTTCTGTCTAAGCCAATTCTCTGCTGCCATTTATTCTGGGTGGACCATGTCACTGAGGCTCAGGGTAAAGCTTGGTCCCACCCTCCACCACTTCCAACTGTGATTCGAAGGTGCCAGGGATCAGAGCCACGTGGGCTTAGATTCCTGGACCCCTCCTCAAACCTGCCAAATCAGAACTGCAGAGGGCAGGGCTCAGGAATCCTACTTTTAACAAGTTCCTCAGGAAAGGCTTTCAAACACTGAAATGCGAGAACTCCCACCTTTTAGGCATACTCTAAGGAAAGAGCTACCAAGTTTCTCCAACATTTCAGAAAAGCATATCCTAGCACTACCCAGGTTTATATTAACTTTCACATAAAAGAAAGCCTTTTATAAATTCCTCTTCTTCTGTCCTCTGAGTCACAATTTGGGGTCTTGAACGATTTATTTCATATTCTCGATATTTCAGATTTTATCTTTTGTCCTTTAAAAATTGTCGCTCATTTTGACAGTTATATTGTATTTTAAGATCTATTTTTTCACTCCTACCTACTGTGAATTTTAGTTTACAGTTATGTAACTCACTGTAGAAATTTTTGAAATTATATACATATATATGCATACACACACACACACACACACACTAGTATAGCTTATCTGTATACAATCTTTGTTATCTGTGTCCATGTTTTTAGATCCACATTGCATATGCAACTTAGTGTCCTGCTTTCATAATTCACTTTTTCATTCAATACATACTTATTGAAGACCTAATATGTGCTACCAGCTAACACATAGTGAGATAGCTGGGTACTAAATTCACCCTCAGACATGTCATTATTATATGATAACCATGTTCTCAAAATTGAACATTATCCAAAACTGTGATCTCAGATAGCTAAACAATATTTACTCTGATGGATGTGACATGATTTATTTCTTTTCTAACTGCAGAAAATTCTGGGCTGTGGTCTCTGAAATGGAGTAAAACACACTAGGAGATGTGTAAGATAATGCAGCAGGGTGCAAGTATTAGAATTTCTTTTTTTTTTTTTTTTTTTAGGGAGATAGAGAGGGTGCAAGTGAGCAAGGGGCAGAGAAGGGGTAGAGAGAGAATGGGAGAGAGAGAAAAGCATGGCTTATGTTCACCTGAAGCAGAGCTCAAGCTCACCTGATGTAGAACTCGAACTCATGAACCATGAGATTATGACCTGAGCCAAAATCAGATGCTTAACGATTGAGCCACCCAGGTATCCTAGAATTTCTATTTTTATTTCAAATTTTTCATTTCCATTTGGAGTATGTTTTTTAGTGGTAAAAATGCATGGTACAAAAACCAACAAATAAATAAATTTACACATATTAGGAGTTCATGGTAAAAAATATTTTCATCGGTAAAGCTGGGTTATCACAAAACCTTGGAGCCCCTTGATTTAAGATGTGCCCATTTATCACACAAAAATAAAATTTTGACAGTTTTAAATACATTCTCAGGAGTGAAATTATAGGTAAGAAAGTATGGACCATTGCCAAATTGCTTTCAAGGTCAGTTGGTGGAAAATTTATGCTCCCAGTGTATGAGAAGCTTCTCTTTCATGTTATATATATTTTTTAATTTTTTCTGACTTATTAGATAGAAACTGGCATTTTATTAATGCTTTAATATGCATCACATTAGCAAGGTTAAATTTCTCAAGTTTATTAGCTAATTAAGTTTCTTCTTTCATAAATTACTCACCATCCTTGGCTGGCCTGAGTATTTCCCTCCCTGAACTTTCTATGGATATACAGAAGTGTCAGAAAGATCGGCTGAAACTTAGTTTGCTCTAGTATATACTTTATTTATAGTCTTCTCAACAAACAAGAGATACTGCTGATGTTTGTCAATGATGATGAAATTGAGATGAACAAAGGTAAATAACATGCTATTTTGGCAGTTTTCTTGATTACAACCTGTAAGAAATCCAAATATTTTTCTATAATTTGCTATTTCCCTGTGATTTTTTTAATTAATGATGATTTTTTAAGAAAGATGTAAAAAATTTGTATTCAGTCATATTTATCAACTGTCTTTCCTTTATGTCTTATACTATTGCTTTTATGATGAGAAATCATCCACGAGAAGGCATAAACATTCACTAATACTTTTTATTTCCTATGAATTTTAGCCTCAGTGTAATTCTAGAATCCATCTGGAGTTTATGTAGATCTATGGCATTTACTGAAAAGGTTACAGTTTCCCAAATAGTCAATTTTTAGAGCACAATTAATTGAATAACCCATCTGCATAGTTCTAATGGAATCTAATGGAAAGTTCTAATGGAATCTCAGTTGTGTTTTTGTAGGATATATATGTGTGACCATATATAGTGCCATATGAATATGTTAAGTATATAAATATATACCATATGTAATATATACATTTTAGAGATTAGATTGTCATAAC